>NC_066584.1:505730835-506030835 GCF_024323335.1 Lathyrus oleraceus | reverse complement strand
TCCTGAGACATTTCACCACCTACCGGAGACTCACACTAGAATTCCTTAGTTCATTAATCTATCTACCTAGCCATGGAAAAGGAATTAGCAGAGGTTTTATCCAGTTCAGAATGTTCAATATGGAGTACCAATTTAATATTAGAGACTTCACCAACCTTTTGGGTTTTCCTACCTCCTTTGATACATTCACTGTAAGCCAGGAAGAACTTTTTGAATATAGAGAGCTTGAACACTTTTGGGGTAAGCTGACTGGAAATGATGAGCCCGAAGAACATGAGTTTCTCTCTGGAAACATACATAACCCGGCTTTTCGCTATTTCCATAAGATCCTGACCCACACTTTATTTGGGAAGAAGCCAAATAGTACTTCAGTTTCACGTGATGAACTCTTCATCATATTTTGTGCTTCCCAGAACCGTCCAGTAAACGGTGCTACTTTTATGTTAGCTAATTTGGACCACCTTATCCAGGATGAGCGAGCACCCATTAGAATAGGCGGTTTGATCACTATGATAGGTAATGCTATTGGACTACGTCAGCCTATGCTTGACCTTAACCCTTTTTGTGGCATTACTACTATGAGTATACCCTTCCTCTTCAACACTATGTTTATAGCAAACATAGGGTCTGATGAGTTCGAGCTTATTATTGATAACCAGGTTCTCTGCCTATTCACCATGCCCGATCCTAGAACTAGTGTTCATAATCAAAGGAACTGGCTCTATAACCTGAATGAAACCCCAACTCCGGCTGGATCCACTGAATCCATCCAGGATTATGAGATTTGTGACGACTATGAGCACTATGTTGACCATATCTCTCTTGCTGAATCTGACCCTCAGACACCTTCCGGCTACTATGATATTGATCCTCCTCCTCAGCCTGTCCTGACCGAAGAATCAGTCATGCCTGATCTCCGACATCATATGCCAGGAACAGATATTAAAACAGTCATTGAAGCCTTGATTTCAGAGCAAGACGCCCTCAGGGAAGATTTCCATAACTTGAGACTTGAAATCCTAGAATGCATGAGCAGAACGGCAAGTCAGTTACGTATGTTACGGCATCATGTTAACTCTTTTGCTCCTCCGGCCAGAGATCCGAAGATAGATGGAATTTAGTTATATTTCTTTCTAAGTTATTTAGTTTTAGGCTAGATTTTTTCATTAATGTTGTTTGAATTCATGTTTATTTCTATTTCATTTCATTATTTTCCTTCCCTGTAATACATTATGATCATTTTTATTGAAGCTGTTTAATTAATTTTATTATGCAATGGCTATTATGCTCTACTGTTGTTACCTATTATTATTACTATACAAAGCAGATTAAGCGTGCACAATAAATTAAACTGCAGACTAAACTGATCATAAGCAAAACAAAACATTAAAATACGCTACAAGTAATTCTGTGAAGCGCCACTGAAGCCTTGCCAAAAAGGAGGTGTGACGAGCGTCACACACTCCATGACGAACGGCACGCAAAACGCCTGTTACGAACGTCACACCCCTGTGACGAGCGTAACGCCCTTCAGACAAGTGAACGTTAAGGAGCCGTTGGAGACGAACGTTACACTTTGATTTTTTTTACATTCCCCATTCATTTTTCATTTACCACACTTAATTACTTTTCAACCACTTTTTCTTTCTACCTTCCAATCCTTCTCCTATAAATACCTACCAAAACTTCCTTCATTCACCACAAAACAATTCTCTCATATCAAATACACTTCTTTTCCTTTCCAAATCATCCCTTCAAAAATTCATCACAATGGCGGGAAATCAAAATTTCGGAAATATCATCTTCCGATCCGGAGATGACAACTATCAGCAAGAGCAATTCGAGCGCTTCCAACAGCGAGGCGTCGCTCCCACCAGGTACCCCGATTTAACTTGTTTACAACAATTGGGCTTACTCCAAGGTATCGAGTGGATGCTCCGTAAAGCCGATTTAACCTTCCTTTGCACCCATAACCAACCCACCTACCCTTCCCTAACCTTAGAATTCCTAAGTTCTTACGACTACACCACTCCCGCCGGTGAAGGTGAATTTCTAACCGGTACGGCAACCTTCCGTATGTTTAACACCGAGTACTCTCTAACCCAACGCCAATTGAGTGCCATGCTACAATTTCCCACAGAAGGTCTGCTGCATGCCAGAATCCCTCCAACCTCAAACTGGAACACAGTTCTAGTTTTCGACCTTTTTAAGAAAATTTCTGGTATAAATACCTACAACTGGGAAGAACTCCTTCTCTCCCACATCCATAACCCCACCATCCGTTATTTTCTCCGTATCCTGCAAAACACACTTTTTGGAAGACCAAACAACAGTAAGGTTAACTCGAAGGAGTTATTTTTCCTCTAGTGCGTTTTCGAACCGGATACTAAGGTAAACGCCGCCTCTTTTCTCTTTCATCATATCCGCACCTTATGTGCTAGAGGCAGGCAACCCTTTATAATTGGTGGATTAATAACCTCCATAGCACTTGGCCTGAACCTAGGGGATAAACTCCAAACTTTAGAATCCCTACCTCCCCTGTCTATGGATATCAGCTATTGCCGCTCCAGCCGCCTGATTAAAAACAGAGTAGGCGGAGGCTATTATCTTATGGTGAACAACCAAGCAGTCCCGAGTGTTGTGCTACCCAATACCACCCTAACTGATGTCACAAACCCCGACCGCCACCTCTACGATCTTAGCGCTCCTGAAACCACCGAGCCTTCACAAACAAACCAGCAAACAGATGAGTTTGAAGAAATGGAACAAGGTGATCATCCGCCAACACAACAATCAGTCCCGCTAAACCCTTCCAGTAATGCAGCCGGCCCATCCTCCCAACGTCGTCGACGACGAAGGCCTGCGACCAACGATGACATTATGGATGCTATCGATGGTATGCAGGCACAGAATACAGAGATGATGCAGATGATGCGTCAAATGCAACAGCAACAGGACGCTCGGAATGCCATAACCGACCAGCGGTTTACTGAATTGTTCAACAGGTTCGACAACTTAGACATACGTCAAAGATCACCAGGTCCAAGAACCAGAGGCGGAAGGCAGCCTTAGTTGTTATTTTCTTTTTCCTTTCCATCTTGTATTTCATTTCCTTAAAACATTGAGGACAATGTTTAGTTTAAGTATGGGGGGGGGGGGGGGGGGAAACAATATTCTTTCCATTCTCATTTTTTTTCAAGTATGTTATTTTCCCTTTCATTGTATTTCCCTTTCTTATTATGAAAAAAAAAAAAAAAAAATTATTATAATATATATTTATGTTAAGTTAAGTTCCTAAGTGTGAAAATTTTCTATTATCTATTCCCCTCAATTTCCCGAGCCATAACAAAAATTTTAACACACCCAATAAGTATAAAGGTTGCTTACTTTATAAAACTTGAGTGAGATCAAAACAAAACCATTACCGTAACAACGCTCTGAGAACCTCAATATGTTAGATCAGGATAAGTACCTATTATACCAATTCCTCGAACTTTTAGTTCTATGGCAACCCCAAGTAGTTTATACAGAAGTCAACACCGTCTTAATAGCAAACTACGTGGAGAGCCGATGAATATAAGTGAATGATCCCCAAAGTAACCTAAAATATATAAAGATATCAAGAAATGCACTAATTAAATTAGGTGATCCTTACCAGATCATTTAATCTAAAGGTTGCAGATCATGCAAAAGCACAATACGAAAGATCCATTATGAGTTGGTTCAGTAGGAATCTGGTACTGAACTTGGTAGGGCGGACTACGGTCCGGTCCCCCGCAATTTGCAATGGACTGAATAATGAAGTTATCCGACTTATGTACCAGAACTTCTAGCTAAAAGCGGATCATAATCACTAACCGGTTACTCCACTATGTGCGCGAAAAGATAAAGGGCTTAATGTGATTTCGCTAGAATGAAAACGGGTAAAATAAGACTAAAGGAACCAGGATAGCTATCATAGGGTACTTGAAACTGATTGGCATAAAAATAGGGTTATCTAAGTTGTAACGGTAGTTGTTGATGTCAAGATTAAACTCAAGTCCTCCTAAACAAAAATCAATTCGCAACCTAGTACGAATTGATGTGTGCTTTGAAATTTCATCTGGCTAAAACTTTTAACAAGTTCTATACTGAATGTTGCTTGAGGACAAGCAAAGATTTAAGTATGGGGGAGTTTGATAACATGAAATTATATCACATTTTAAGACTTAATTTAATTAGATTATATTATCATTTACTTTAATTTATCCCATTTTATCAGATATTATGCAGTATTTCTTTTCTATTTACATCAGGTACCCATTTTGAAGCAAAAGTGAAAAAGGGAAGAAAAGGAGGTGTAAAAAGCAATAAAAAAAGGAAACAAATAACCAAGACCAAGCCCAGCCCAAAAGAAAGCGCACGTTGCCCCTGTGACGGGCGTCACAAGGAGTGTAACGAGCGTCACACTAAAAGCACTCTTGTGACGGACGTCACACATGGTGTGACGAGCGTCACACCAGTCCACTAGCTTTTTGGCGCAAGTTACGCTCTCAGAAGAATGAAGTAACGTTGAGGACTTCGTGGCCTATTCCCAAGCCGTGTATTTAGCCATGCTGAAGACTCGTAGGAAACGCAAGGCAGTTACCAAGGCTATTATAAATAGCCATCTCACAAACCTAAAAACTACACGTTTTTTGCACGCTCGGTTTTGCGGAAGCTCTGCCAAATTTTCCTTTCACGCCTTTGCTTATTTTTCTTCCTTTCCAGCATTGTTCATTTTATTTATTTCTTTTGCAAGCTTTACTTTCTCTTTTCCCTTGCAATTTATCTTTCCCGTTTTTAGCTTTTAGATATTTTTCGCATAATAGTTTCTACACCGGAAACTACTGTGCAACTTTATACCGGATTTAACCTTACGTTATATTCGAGTTTTATTTCCTTGATTTATTTTACTGCTTAATTGAAGAATCGAAGAACAAATCCTACCGGCTTGTGGTGGAGTGTTCAAGACCATTGTATTACGCATTCAGGTTCTTTAATTGTTATTTAATTTTTTATGTTTTATTCTATTGTTTATTCATATTGCCTGCCTGGAATGAGTCTGTTTATGCATGATATAAATTCTTGTTTATTTAGCATGTCTGGCTAATTTGCCTAGGTATCGGTATGTAAAGTAAGCAGAATAAGGGATCGAGACTGAGTCGGTCTATCTAAACTTAAAATCAAAATCAATCTTTTTATGGTCTCAACTTACAGGTTTAATAACAAGATTTTTTTACAAAAGTAAAAGACATAAAGAAGTTAAAATCAATAGAGCGAGAGTTTGAGATTTTAACTGGACAGTGTAAGTTAGGCATTAATTCTAGATCAGGGCGAGAGCAAGTTTTAGAGTTAATTAAATTCTGACCTTTTCCAAAAAGTATTTTTAAAGATTGAATGTGAGGACGAGAGTTAAGCATTTGGATTTAATTATATAACCTAAGTCAACAGAGCGAGAGTTTGAGATAAGGGTGTTTAAAACGGTCAGTATTTTCTTAAAAAGAGTTTCTGCAACTTTATTGTTTTCAAAATATGGTTTTTGACTTAATTATAAGTGACAGCAACATTAATATAAAATCATGGTTTATTCAACAGAGCGAGAGTTTGAGATAGAATCTTTAACCAATAAAGTTAACCGAAACGATTCATTTTAAAACCAAGAAACCGACAAAGACTTGATTCCCTAGTTTTGACGAATTACATACCGATATCCGTTTTATTAATATTTAATCTAGACATTAGTTTAGCTCTTAGTTTTTCCCCAAACAATCAAACATCTTCACCTTAGATTTACGTAGTAACTTTAGATAACGGTATATCGATTCATAAGTCCCTGTGGAATCGATATCTTTTAAAACTACGCGATAGAACTGTGCACTTGCAGTTTGTATCCCATTCTCGACTCACCCAGTCGAGCCGATCAGGGACGGGCGTAGGGTCATCGTATGGTCAATGAAGGCAACAAAAGGGGTGTCTTTAGCAACTCGTAGGGACTATCATCATATTTACCGAAGGGACAAGATCAGTATATCGTAGGCAACCTCGTAGGGACTTGATCTTTTAAGTTTATAGGGACTTGATGATTTTTCTGTTTGAAGGGACTTTGTTTAAGACACCCCTATTTTCGAGGGACTTGACCATTTAAAGAAGGCAACCAAGAGGAATACCCTAGGAAGTACAGATGGCGATCAAAGATCGACTTACGTGTGTGAGTGTTATTTTTCAGATATTTGTCTTGAATTTAATTTTCTAAGTTCAATTATTTACAGTTAGTTTTTTGCACTCCCTAAATTACTAACCACACAATAAATATTTACAAAAATAAAAGCAAGAAAAATAAATTCCTAAACTATTACATGGCTATGGGACAGATACATAATAATCAGGCGAGAAAGAATAAATTTACAACCTATACATTTGTTCCTAATATTATAAATAAAACAAAATTAAAATAAGGAAAATAATGAAGCAAAAATAGAATAGATAAAAGCAAATAATAATAAAATAATAAATAAACAATGGTAATAAAAATAATAAAATAACAATAATAATAAAGTGATAATAAAAAGGTTAGGATTTTAAAAGAAATTATTTTAGGTTAAACAAGTTAGATTTTTTTAGAAGTTATTAGAAAAATATGAGTTTAAAATAAATTAGTAATAATAAAAGAATTTAAAATACATTAATGTACAAATTATAAAATAAAAGAGTTATATGAAAAATATTAAGTTAGTTATTTACAAAATAAATAAAGATTATAGAAAATATCAAATTATTAGATTAATAGATTTATTATTATTATTCAATTAGAAAAATGGTCAATTAGATTTTATTTACAAAATATATAAGGATTTATTATTATAAGTAAGTAATAAAAAAAAAGTTATTAAAATAGTTAGTATTTATTATTTATTTACAAAAAATATAAAGGTTATAGAAAAATATTAAATAATTAATTTAGTAGGTTTTCACGCCCTACATTACTAAACCACGCAGTTAATATAGGATCAATGGCAGGAATTTAAATGGCAGAAAAATAAAATGGCAGAAAATAAATGGCAGAAAATTAAACCCTAATTATTACAACGCTTTGGTGCAGTTACATAATAAAGATGGCGAAAAGTAAAACTGAAAATATTACAAGTTAAAACTTAAAATATTACAAGGGCGAAGCAGTTACAGTGTATGAATAACATAAATAAGAGTGAAAATAGGAAATAATAATAAGGTTTGTTAAGGTTTAAGAAAAGGTTTATGGTTTAGAGGAAACAACACGGTTAAAGTTTTAGGTTTGAAGAGTGAAAATAGGAAATAATAATAAGGTTTGTTAAGGTTTAAGAAAAGGTTTATGGTTTAGAGGAAACAACACGGTTAAAGTTTTAGGTTTGAAAATTAGAGTTTGTGACAAAATTGTCAGGGTTTAGGAAAAATCAGGGTAGTTAGTTATGAAAAAAATGTGCAGATCTAAATATATGTATATAAAAAAAATATGAATTAAAAAAAAACAACGGCGTTGCTAGCGCAAAATTGCGATCATCGCAACTGGATCGGATAACACAAATGTCACGCCTCATACACGTATATGTGAAAACGGCGTATTGACACGATCCGATCCGAAAACATAATCAAATTATAACATAAAATAGAAATATATATATATATATATATATATATTTAACACACTAGTTACATATATGAACATGTATTTGAAACACAGTAACAAATATATCAACAAAATAGATAAAGTATATATCATATATAAACTATTACCAAACTGTGTGTACGATAGTATAGATCAGCCACTCTTAGTTTCTCTTTTTTTGTTCTGTCTTTTGGCCTCCCTCTATCAGTCATGCTAGTAAATATATATAGGAGCAAATTAGGTTAATGATAATGGGCCTAAGTTTATTTTGAAACCCAATATTAAATTAAAAACTGAATAAAGTTAAATAATTAAAATAGTTAAAATTAAAATAAAAACTAATTAACCTATTTATTTATTCTAGACCCAATATAAAAATAAATAGACTCAAAAAAATAAAAGTCGGGCACCAAAATGCTCGAAAAAATAAAATGAACACGTCAAAATAATCAGCGCGAAATAAATGACTCGGAAAAATACAGCGTTTGGTCGGATTTTGAAATAAAAATTATGACCGTTTAAACTGCTCAGACTGATCAACATATGACCAAAAATAGTCGTAAAAAATATTTTTAGCATGTCAAATTAAACCACGTGAACCGCAGATTAATGTTACCGACATTTGCAAACTTAAACTTGACATTTTTTCGTTGACTAATTTTAGGCACAGTTAAAAAGTTAATTTGACCAGTCTGTTTGTAAATTCCGAGAAATTATTCCGTCTAATATTAAGATAGAAAAAAATGTTATGCTATGAAGATGATGCAAATGAATGTGAAACAAAAAATTGGTTAGAGTTAAAAATAGAGGGCAAATTTTGGGGTGCAACAGCTGCCCCTGTTCAATTTTCTGAAACCTGAGGAGTTAGATTGGCCTGTGTGCCATTCGTGACTTGGAAGGTTGAAGGGGATTGAACACAAAAGCCCAAAAATTTGCACTCGCCGGTGCGTAAAGTAACACTGATGACTGGTTGTATATGCTTAAGCGGGCTTGAAGATGCCACTTGGAAGAACTGGAGATGGGCTTATAGATGCCATCCATAATATCAGGAGGTGATAATATCTTGATGTTGATACTGGATATCAGTACTAGGTCTTCGTATAGGCCGTCTCTGAATCGTATCTAAGAACATACTTTTAATTTAAGTGTCAGAACCGAATCTTCGTGGCGATTTCTTTCTGAATTAAGTATCAGCACTAGACCTTCGTATAGATCGTCTCTGAACTGTTTTGAATTGTTGAATAGACCAGTAGAAATAAATCTTCATGATGATTACCTCTTCTGGAAATATTCTGGATTAGGGAATAGATCTTAGTATAGACCGTTTGCCTAATATCCAAGAACAAAAGAGTGTCAGGATGAAATCTCCTGAAAATATCCTGGACTAGGGAATAGATCTTCGTATAGACCGTTTGCCTACTATCCAAGGACACCTTGAGTAATGATTAAGTATCAGCACTAGATCTTCGTATAGATCGTTTCTGACCTGTTGTGAATTGTTGATAGTATTTTATATGTATATAACCATCCTGCAAGGAAAAGGTTAGTTTATGCAATATGTATGCATGCATGGCATGGTGCATCTAAGTAAATGTATTATGCACTTATGGATATGCTATGGTATGATGTAAATGATGTATGTATGAATCATGCGGCCTGAAGCGTCCGGATATCTTTGTATAACAACTGCTGGCTAGGGAAAATAAATCCCGATTCGTTACTGAAGAATATGAGGAACTCGTTCCCGTCTTGTTTGATAGTATAGTATTTGTCACTTCCCGTATTCGTTCGTCGTACTTCTATTGAAGGAATAAGTTCCTAAGTATCCCGACTGAGGGTAAAAGAGATGGACATAAATTCAAGGGGAGACGTGATTCGAAGCATCTATAAAGATAGATTTGCTCTACTGGGGATTTGTAGTGGGGATGAACCGGCGAAGCTTCGTTGAACTACTACCCTCGTTCGTCCTTAGTAAATACTATTACTGCATTTTATGCATTTCTGGTAAACATCAATCGTATTCAAAAGCATACATACATTCAAACACAACCAATGGACGTTTTCGCTTATGTAAATAGAGTAAAAGTAAATCTGGATTCAAAGATGAAATTTTATTTATATCACAAAGTGACCTATACATAGGCAAATTTGTACAAGGAGACAGAAATCCTAGTAAGAGGAATTCGTCGTAAATTTTTTATAAAACAAAGAAAACAGCTATGTGAAAAATGATCCTATTGAGTTTCAATTCTACTATTGCCATTATCTTCAAATATCTCATCTTCTGCTGTTGAGACAGAAACGATTGGATTGATCTTTATCTGTTTGAACTTGATTTAGGTAGCACCATCAGTTGAAGTTACATGAGTGATCCAAACGAGACATAGTCATACGCTTTAATCCCTAACTTTTGCCTGGATTGCCCTTTCAGGTTTTCAATCCACCGGGATACCCTTTTTTGCCCAAGCCGCCTTTTCAGGTTTTCGACTTGCCGGGTGTACATTTTTTTTATATATATCCCTAATTTTTTCCCGAACCCTTTTGGTTTGCCGGGATGCCCTTATTTTTGCCTAGGCCAGTCAACCTAGCGGGTCTCTTTTTATGCGTAGTATTTTTTAACTATGTCTGCGTTTACAGGCTGTGGAAAGTCTTCACCATCCATAGTAGTAAGCATCATGGCACCTCCTGAGAATACTCTTTTGACCACAAATGGTCCTTCATATGTAGGAGTCCACTTGCCCCTAGGATCACCCTGTGGTAGTATGATACGCTTGATTACCAAGTCACCAGCCTGATATACCTTTGGCTTAACCTTCTTATTGAAAGCTTTGATCATCCGTTTCTGGTACATCTGACCATGACAAACAGCTGCCAACCTCTTCTCATCAATCAAATTTATCTGGTCGAGTCGAGTCTGAATCCACTAATCTTCATCCAAGCCTGCATCCTTCATGATTCTTAAGGAAGGGATCTGAACTTCAATGGGCAGAACTGCTTCCATACCATAGACTAAGGAGAATGGGGTTGCCCCTGTTGAAGTACGTATTGTAGTACGATAACCATGAAGAGCAAATGGTAACATCTCGTGCCAGTCTTTATATGTTACTGTCATCTTTTGTATGATCTTCTTAATATTCTTATTAGCAGCCTCCACGACGCCATTCATCTTTGGCCGATACGGAGAAGAGTTATGGTGTTTTATTTTGAACTGCGTGCAGAGTTCAGCAATCATCTTGTTGTTCTTCCGGAGAGAGCAGGTTTCTCAGATGTATATTTGATAACATCCATCTTAGAAATCAATAAAGTGGTATGATTCAACATATACTGTCTTAGTCGGCGAGCAGCCTAAGCCAAAGCATAGCAAGCTTTCTCGAGCTGTGAGTATCTTGTTTCACAGTCGGTACCTTTTGCTAAGGTAGTATATTGCACGCTCTTTTTGACCAGACTCGTCATGTTGCCCCAACACACACCCTATTGAATTTTCTAACACGGTCAAATACATGATTAGAGGTCTTCCTTCAACTGGTGGCATCAGATTTATAGGTTCTTGGAGATACTTCTTGATTTTGTCAAAGCTTCTTGACATTCATCATTCCATATCATCTCTTGATTTTTCCAGCGAAAACCTCTACATAGTCACGTAACATCCGACTCAATCTTTCTTTGACACTGTTTTCCAAGCCTGCTCCTATTTTGACTTCTTTCTTGTCTACTTCAGTACCCAGATTCACAACTTCGATTGGCTCTTCATGTGGCTGTATAGCTTTCTCTTCTTGTTGTAATAACCTAGCAAGCTCTACAGGTACTTCACAATCTTCATCCTTTCCATCTTCAGCTTGATAGATCGGATTCTCGAAATTATAATTGGCAATAGTAGAACTGTTATCAACAGGATCCAGAGTGGATGAGGATCTGCATTTTAGTGATGTAGGTGTGTGTAAGAACACATAGCTGATGAAAATAAAATAAAAGAAAAACAAAGAGCCCAATATTTACGAAAACGAAACGTCCATTGATTTTTATTGAATGAAGTATGCAAATGAAATGACATCCCGAAACAAGCATACCATTGTGCCCCGGGTAAGGCACAAGGCTTAAAAGTTTAATTACAAACTTAAAAATAACAACACAGTAATAGTATTTACTCCTGACTAAAGGAGATAGGAATAACGTCTTCAGTCTTCCAATTGTTAAGCCCATCACCCACAGTAGGAAAAATCCAGTTATCCAGATTGTAGTCTTCATTATAGTCACCCACAACATTGATTTGATCTTTCATGTTCCCTGGATTGGTGATACGAACAGCACGAGCACGACGAACAACCTTCTGGGACTCTTCTTCAACCACAGCTCTAGCATCTTTGAGGGAAGCCATTGTAGGAGGTACTCTGGTAACCACAGAAACTCTTTTAACCACAGGAGGAGCTTCAGTAGCGGGAACGACCCAAGGAACTACTTCAAATGTCTGGCAAGGAGTCTCAACATATTCACCTTCCACTTCAACATACTTAAATGTATTCACATGACTGACCATATATTCTTCCTCTCCATAAACAATTACGATCTTTCCCTTCACTGGATATCTCAACTTCTGATGTAGAGTGGAGGTCACAGCACCTGCCCCGTGGATCCAGGGGCGCCCAAGCAGACAAGAGTACGCAGGACGAATATCCATTACATAGAAGGTAGAATCGAAGACTTGAGAGCCTACTTTGATCGGGAGATCTATTTCTCCATGCACCACTCTTCTTGAACCATCAAAGGCTCTCACCACTATATTACTTGATCTTAACACAGCATCTTCAGGACTGAGCTTGTTCAGAACCTCTTTGGGAAGTACATTCAATGAAGAGCCATTGTCTATCAACACATGAGACAAGGTAGTGCCCCTACATTCAATGGAGATATGTAAAGCTCTGTTATGGTTTCTTTTGGCAGGAGTCAAGTCAGCATCAGAAAAACCTAACCCATTATCATAAGTCAGATGTGCAACACAATTTTCAAATTGATCCACAGAAATTTCATTTGGTACATGAGCAGTCCTTAAGAATTTGATCAAGGCTTTAGCATGAGCCTCAGAACACAGCAACAAAGACAACATGGAAATTTTGGAGGGAGTATGCCCCAACTGGTCAACAATATCATAATCACTCTTACGAATGATCTTCAGCACTTCTTCCATCTGTTTAGAGAGATTTTCAGCAGTCGGTGCTTCAGCTTGCACAGGTTCAACCACAGGACCTTTGCCTCGAGCATCAGTACTTGGCTCAGAAGTGGAGGTAGTAGTTGGAAGAACTGTATTTTTTGAGGTAGCTGGAGGAGAGAAAATTCTTCCACTTCTGGTGATCTTACTAGATCCAGCAATATTATCAACATCAAGGTTATCATCAGTAACAGGTGTATCAGTCAAAGGTTCCTGCTTAACACCATGGATATAAACATCAGAACCGTAATTCCAGGGTATAGCTTTATCAGAAGTATAAGGAATAGGGCCAGGAGTGGTAATAATCATGGGAGGCACTCTAACTTCAGCAACAGTCTTCACCAGGCCTTCAGCAGTAATTTTGATAGGACCCTTGGAAGTGATCTTGACAGGGCCTTTGGAGGTAATCTTCACTGGCACTTTATCAACCATATCCACATCTTCAAACTTCTTACCTCGAGTTAGGTGTTCACACATACTTTCCACAGAAGGAGTTCTCTCAAACAATATAGTGTAATTGTCCATGAGGCGTTGAATACCATCTTTCAACTTCCAGCAGCTATCAGGTTTGTAGGCACAATAAAAACAGTCTTCGTTGCAACCTGGAAAGAATCCAGCCTGCACCAGCTTCTTCTTGATAATAGATAAGGGAGTAGTCACATCTGCTACTGAGGAAACATATGAAACTTCATCAACAACATTAACAGTCTTCTCATGATTGGGCATGGGAGCAGTAATCACATTTGGAGTCCCAGGAGGGTCAAATTCAATCTCCCCAGCTTCAATCATATCTTGAATCTTATTTTTCAGCACCCAGCAATTGTTGGTGTCATGTCCCGGACAATTAGAATGATAGGCACATCGTGCATTAGGATTGTACCGAGGAGAGGAAGTATTAGGATTCTGAGGAGGGTCCTTCAAAGTAATGAGTTCCCCTTTCAACATGTGTTGCAAGGCTTGGGCCAGTGACATGTTGATCTTGGTGAATTGTCTTCTAGGCTTCTGTTGATTACTCTGTGGTAGCTCTGGTGTTGCAGGAGTAGGATTAGAAATGTGAACTGCTCCTACGGATTGGTGACTTCTGTTACGGCCAGGTTGACCATACACAACATTAGACTCCTTCTTTCCACTAGGGGGCTTCTTTGCAGTGCTTGATGAAGAGGCACCCACCTGTATCTTACCACTTCTTATGCCACTTTCCACACGCTCTCCAGTCATTATCAGCTCAGTGAAACCAGATGATGAGCTTCCAATGAGGTGACTATAGAAAGGACTATTCAGCGTACTCATAAACATATCCACTAGCTCCCTGTCAGTCAGAGGAGGTTGAACTCTGCCAGCCAGGTCTCTCCATTTCTGGGCATACTCCTTGAAATTCTCCTTAGCACCCATTGACATGCTTTGTAGCTGCATGCGAGTAGGTGCTAAATCAGCATTGTATTGGTATTGCCTGTAGAAGGCCTCAGCAAGATCATTCCAATCACGGATATTGACACTCTCCAATTGATAGTACCATTCCAATTGAGCTCCAGACAAGCTCTCTTGGAAGAAATGAATCCATAACTTCTTATCAGCAGTATGTGGTTGAATCCTCCGGACATAGGATCTTAAATGCAGCTTGGGACATGAGACACCATCATACACCACAAAAGCAGGAACCTTGAAACCAATAGGTATGAACCACTCCAGATATTAAACTCAGATCTTCAAAATCCAGCCCAGAAGATTTTTGTAACTCCATAGCATTCATTCTATCCACCAGCATCTTGTACTTATCTTCATTAGGATCATGATAATAATTTGCTTCAGAATCAGAATCTCCCACAGTATCATGGGGACTACCTCCCTCTTTCTCAGAATTTTCAGACTCATAATCATCAACCTGTTCCTTTGTCTTGATAGGCCCTCTGAATCTTCTTCCCAGATTGATAAGGCCTCCTGATCTTCTAGTCTTCTTCTTCTTCTTAGCCAGCAATGTCTTCAACTCATCTTGCCCCTTGGACAAGTTCAGAATCAACTCTTGGAATTGTGCATTCTGAGCCTGGAGATCTTTGACAGTCTGTTCAAGAGCCATTTCTACTGAAATAAACAGTGAGAAGATAAGATACCTGTGATGCAATAATATGGTATGTAGATGCTTATGCAATGTTTTCAAGGACCGTAGGATTTAAATTTGTTTAAACCACCAAAAAGTAAACTTTTATTAGTAATAAACTTGTTTGCCCCTTGGGCTTACAATAAAAATGAAATGAATACAAAAAATGGGGTTTTAAGTCTCCCATGGACGTTTCCTCTTTGTGTTGAGGTATGAGTTGAGATTTCCCTCCTCGTGAAGTTGTTTTGTTAGCTCCATGATTCTTTCCTGACTTGCCTTGTAATGAGTCTCAAAAGTATCTCTTTGCTCCTTCAACTGGATCCAGGATCTCTGTAACTCTTCCATGTCAGTGGGCATGTCTGGATGAAGAATGATGTAAGAAGTATCTCCTTCAGCAACAGGCTCCATGGTAACTGGCAGGATAGCAGGATATGGCATCATAAGAGTCTGAGCACGAGATCGTACCCATCTGAGATATGGTTCCATAGGAATAGTGTACTTGGGTTCCAGAGTCTTGCTGTCAACCTTGTTCACTTTACCCCATGCTCGTATGAACCTTTGACGGTAACCTTGAAGATCGTTGTCGTAGTCGAACACAATACCCTGAATAAGCATGTCATGAGGACCATCAGTCCGAGTGTAACCAAACTGACGTAGAGCTAAAGAAGGGTTGTAGGTAATGCCCCCTCTTATGCCAAGGAGTGGCACATTAGGGAACTCCCCACAACGGTCAATGATGGTAACATTCTCCATAGATCTAGAGCACCAATGAATATCTGAATGAGAAAGTGACATAATCCTCTTGGACCACCTGAACCCTTGTTCATTCTTCATCACTGATCGAGGAAGGTGAGAAATAAACCACCTAGATAATAGAGGTATGCAACACATCAGAGTTCCTCGTGCCTTCGTAGTACGGGTATGAAGAGAGTGTAAGATGTCTCCAAGTAATGTAGGCACTGGATTGCGAGTCAGAAATATGTTGATGGCGTGTACGTCTATGAACTGGTCTGGATTGGGGAACAGTACTAAGCCATAAATCAATAGGGCTAAGATCTCCTCAAAAGCATCATAACTCATAGCCTTCAGGAATACTTGAGCTTTCTCCATCAATACCTTAGCAAGAATACCCTTAACTCCACTCCTTGTTTCTAGGACAATGTCTGATTTCTTTAAATGTAAGGTTGCAGCAATGACTTCAGGTTTAGGCTCTTTTTCCAAGCCTGTGAAGGGTTTCTGATCAAGAATAGGTATACCCAGAAGCTTGGAGAACTCTTCCATTGTAGGAACCAGCTGATAGTCGGGAAATGTGAAGCAATGATGTTTAGGGTCAAAGAACTGAAACAGGACACTCATCATGTCTTCATTGAACCTTGAAGTGACTAGATCCAGTAGGTGACCATGCCTCTTGATGAACTGGGAGTTTTCAGAAACTTGAGAGACCAATTCCTTAAGCTTAGGAGGTATTCCTACAAAGTTGATCCGGATAGTATTCCTACGAGCAGAAGCCATGACCTGCAATAAAGATAAATCCTTTGGTCCTTGAAATGGTTAGTGAAAATGCTATGCTTATGATGCATGATGATGCTATGATGTTATGCTCAATCACAAACATGTGGCACACACAAACAAGTCACACAATAGCCCTAGGTTTGAAGGCTTGCATGAGGTTTAAAGGTAAGTACCCTCCCCTGAAGTTTAGTTGATTCATCCTGTCCTACAAAAGTAACCAGGTTCTAAGGGATCTCAAAATCATTGATCCTTCACAAGGGTGGTTGTTCAGTAGGCAACTTACTTGCCAACCAAAACCCTCCAAGTTTAGGATCTCAATGAGTGTAGTATCGAGTATCAACCAACTTCAGTCTTCACCAAAGCCGGTTATCTCACTACTTTCTAAAGGCCAAGATGGGATGACTAGGGTTCTAAAAGTCAGTTAGTGTATTGACAACATATGGCAGCCTCATATTATCCTCAACTTGCTTAAGGAACATAAGCACCAACCAAGAAGTCACACTAACTATGGCCACCAGATCAACCATATCGATATACGCCATACAGTTTCCTTGGTCTATTGCCATTTACCTAAGGTACACTAGATCCGGGTTATGGTCTTTCACACATAAGAGCACCCAACAGATAAGTATAAAGCAAACAAGGCAAACAATTTTAAAGTGATCTAATTCCTAAGGGTACCTCTTTTATTAAGTCCCCAGCAGAGTCGCCAGTTCTGTAACACGGTGGGAGAACTGACTTTAGTTAAATGTTGCGGATAGCAAGAGTCGCCACCGACTTTTATTTTATCCAAAAGGAAAGGACATAAAAGAACAGGAAAGACCTTAAAAAGATTTTGAGTTCGGGGGGTAGGTTATACAAAGGGAAGGTATTAGCACCCTTTATATCCATGGTTATCCATGGGCTCTTAGTTACTTAGCTCACTTTGTTTGTTTGCAAGAGTGTAGTGTGTGATTAGAAAAATTTCTTTAAGTACTTTGTAATGACCCTCGTATGGGTGTATACAAAGCCTAGTTTAGAAATTGTGAGGTGTAAAAGTAATTTTGAAAGTGTGAGCAAGTAACTATGAGATACCTACCCTAGATTAAGTCTTTCGTGTTCTCGTATATTCTTTCAATGGTAAGACTGTCCCTATTATTAAGGAATAGGTAGTCATTACCTTGGATGTGTTTAAGGGACGGGCGTAGGGTCATCGTATGGTCAATGAAGGCAACAAAAGGGGTGTCTTTAGCAACTCGTAGGGACTATCATCATATTTACCGAAGGGACAAGATCATTATATCGTAGGCAACCTCGTAGGGACTTGATCTTTTAAGTTTATAGGGACTTGATGATTTTTCTGTTTGAAGGGACTTTGCTTAAGACACCCCTATTTTCGAGGGACTTGACCATTTAAAGAAGGCAACCAAGAGGAATACCCTAGGAAGTACAGATGGCGATCAAAGATCGACTTACGTGTGTGAGTGTTATTTTTCAGATATTTGTCTTGAATTTAATTTTCTAAGTTCAATTATTTACAGTTAGTTTTTTGCACTCCCTAAATTACTAACCACACAATAAATATTTACAAAAATAAAAGCAAGAAAAATAAATTCCTAAACTATTACATGGCTATGGGACAGATACATAATAATCAGGCGAGAAAGAATAAATTTACAACCTATACATTTGTTCCTAATATTATAAATAAAACAAAATTAAAATAAGGAAAATAATGAAGCAAAAATAGAATAGATAAAAGCAAATAATAATAAAATAATAAATAAACAATGGTAATAAGCAATAATAAAATAACAATAATAATAAAGTGATAATAAAAAGGTTAGAATTTTAAAAGAAATTATTTTAGGTTAAACAAGTTAGATTTTTTTAGAAGTTATTAGAAAAATATGAGTTTAAAATAAATTAGTAATAATAAAAGAATTTAAAATACATTAATGTACAAATTATAAAATAAAAGAGTTATATGAAAAATATTAAGTTAGTTATTTACAAAATAAATAAAGATTATAGAAAATATCAAATTATTAGATTAATATGTTTATTATTATTATTCAATTAGAAAAATGGTCAATTAGGTTTTATTTACAAAATATATAAGGATTTATTATTATAAGTAAGTAATAAAAAAAAGTTATTAAAATAGTTAGTATTTATTATTTATTTACAAAAAATATAAAGGTTATAGAAAAATATTAAATAATTAATTTAGTAGGTTTTCACGCCCTACATTACTAAACCACGCAGTTAATATAGGATCAATGGCAGGAATTTAAATGGCAGAAAAATAAATGGCAGAAAAATAAAATGGCAGAAAATAAATGGCAGAAAATAAAACCCTAATTATTACAACGCTTTGGTGCAGTTACATAATAAAGATGACGAAAAGTAAAACTGAAAATATTACAAGTTAAAACTTAAAATATTACAAGGGCGAAGCAGTTACAGTGTATGAATAACATAAATAAGAGTGAAAATAGGAAATAATAATAAGGTTTGTTAAGGTTTAAGAAAAGGTTTATGGTTTAGAGGAAACAACACGGTTAAAGTTTTAGGTTTGAAATTTAGAGTTTGTGGCGAAATTGTCAGGGTTTAGGAAAAATCAGGGTAGTTAGTTATGAAAAAAATGTGCAGATCTAAATATATGTATATAAAAAAAATATGAATTAAAAAAAAACAACGGCGTTGCTAGCGCAAAATTGCGATCATCGCAACTGGATCGGATAACACAAATGTCACGCCTCATACACGTATATGTGAAAACGGCGTATTGACACGATCCGATCCGAAAACATAATCAAATTATAACATAAAATAGAAATATATATATATATTTAACACACTAGTTACATATATGAACATGTATTTGAAACACAGTAACAAATATATCAACAAAATAGATAAAGTATATATCATATATAAACTATTACCAAACTGTGTGTACGATAGTATAGATCAGCCACTCTCAGTTTCTCTTTTTTTGTTCTGTCTTTTGGCCTCCCTCTATCAGTCATGCTAGTAAATATATATAGGAACAAATTAGGTTAATGACAATGGGCCTAAGTTTATTTTGAAACCCAATATTAAATTAAAAACTGAATAAAGTTAAATAATTAAAATAGTTAAAATTAAAATAAAAACTAATTAACCTATTTATTTATTCTAGACCCAATATAAAAATAAATAGACTCAAAAAAATAAAAGTCGGGCACCAAAATGCTCGAAAAAATAAAATGAACACGTCAAAATAATCAGCGCGAAATAAATGACTCGGAAAAATACAGCGTTTGGTCGGATTTTGAAATAAAAATTATGACCGTTTAAACTGCTCAGACTGATCAACATATGACCAAAAATAGTCGTAAAAAATATTTTTAGCATGTCAAATTAAACCACGTGAACCGCAGATTAATGTTATCGACATTTGCAAACTTAAACTTGACATTTTTTCGTTGACTAATTTTAGGCACAGTTAAAAAGTTAATTTGACCAGTCTGTTTGTAAATTCCGAGAAATTATTCCGGCTAATATTAAGATAGAAAAAAATGTTATGCTATGAAGATGATGCAAATGAATGTGAAACAAAAAATTGGTTAGAGTTAAAAATAGAGGGCAAATTTTGGGGTGCAACAGCTGCCCCTGTTCAATTTTCTGAAACCTGAGGAGTTAGATTGGCCTGTGTGCCATTCGTGACTTGGAAGGTTGAAGGGGATTGAACACAAAAGCCCAAAAATTTGCACTCGCCGGTGCGTAAAGTAACACTGATGACTGGTTGTATATGCTTAAGTGGGCTTGAAGATGCCACTTGGAAGAACTGGAGATGGGCTTATAGATGCCATCCATAATATCAGGAGGTGATAATATCTTGATGTTGATACTGGATATCAGTACTAGGTCTTCGTATAGGCCGTCTCTGAATCGTATCTAAGAACATACTTTTAATTTAAGTGTCAGAACCGAATCTTCGTGGCGATTTCTTTCTGAATTAAGTATCAGCACTAGACCTTCGTATAGATCGTCTCTGAACTGTTTTGAATTGTTGAATAGACCAGTAGAAATAAATCTTCATGATGATTACCTCTTCTGGAAATATCCTGGATTAGGGAATAGATCTTAGTATAGACCGTTTGCCTAATATCCAAGAACAAAAGAGTGTCAGGATGAAATCTCCTGAAAATATCCTGGACTAGGGAATAGATCTTCGTATAGACCGTTTGCCTACTATCCAAGGACACCTTGAGTAATGATTAAGTATCAGCACTAGATCTTCGTATAGATCGTTTCTGACCTGTTGTGAATTGTTGATAGTATTTTATATGTATATAACCATCCTGCAAGGAAAAGGTTAGTTTATGCAATATGTATGCATGCATGGCATGGTGCATCTAAGTAAATGTATTATGCACTTATGGATATGCTATGGTATGATGTAAATGATGTATGTATGAATCATGCGGCCTGAAGCGTCCGGATATCTTTGTATAACAACTGCTGGCTAGGGAAAATAAATCCCGATTCGTTGCTGAAGAATATGAGGAACTCGTTCCCGTCTTGTTTGATAGTATAGTATTTGTCACTTCCCGTATTCGTTCGTCGTACTTCTATTGAAGGAATAAGTTCCTAAGTATCCCGACTGAGGGTAAAAGAGATGGACATAAATTCAAGGGGAGACGTGATTCGAAGCATCTATAAAGATAGATTTGCTCTACTGGGGATTTGTAGTGGGGATGAACCGGCGAAGCTTCGTTGAACTACTACCCTCGTTCGTCCTTAGTAAATACTATTACTGCATTTTATGCATTTCTGGTAAACATCAATCGTATTCAAAAGCATACATACATTCAAACACAACCAATGGACGTTTTCGCTTATGTAAATAGAGTAAAAGTAAATCTGAATTCAAAGATGAAATTTTATTTATATCACAAAGTGACCTACACATAGGCAAATTTGTACAAGGAGACAGAAATCCTAGTAAGAGGAATTCGTCGTAAATTTTTTATAAAACAAAGAAAACAGCTATGTGAAAAATGATCCTATTGAGTTTCAATTCTACTATTGCCATTATCTTCAAATATCTCATCTTCTGCTGTTGAGACAGAAACGATTGGATTGATCTTTATCTGTTTGAACTTGATTTAGGTAGCACCATCAGTTGAAGTTACATGAGTGATCCAAACGAGACATAGTCATACGCTTTAATCCCTAACTTTTGCCTGGATTGCCCTTTCAGGTTTTCAATCCACCGGGATACCCTTTTTTGCCCAAGCCGCCTTTTCAGGTTTTCGACTTGCCGGGTGTACATTTTTTTTATATATATCCCTAATTTTTTCCCGAACCCTTTTGGTTTGCCGGGATGCCCTTATTTTTGCCTAGGCCAGTCAACCTAGCGGGTCTCTTTTTATGCGTAGTATTTTTTAACTATGTCTGCGTTTACAGGCTGTGGAAAGTCTTCACCATCCATAGTAGTAAGCATCATGGCACCTCCTGAGAATACTCTTTTGACCACAAATGGTCCTTCATATGTAGGAGTCCACTTGCCCCTAGGATCACCCTGTGGTAGTATGATACGCTTGATTACCAAGTCACCAGCCTGATATACCTTTGGCTTAACCTTCTTATTGAAAGCTTTGATCATCCGTTTCTGGTACATCTGACCATGACAAACAACTGCCAACCTCTTCTCATCAATCAAATTTATCTGGTCGAGTCGAGTCTGAATCCACTCATCTTCATCCAAGCCTGCATCCTTCATGATTCTTAAGGAAGGGATCTGAACTTCAATGGGCAGAACTGCTTCCATACCATAGACTAAGGAGAATGGGGTTGCCCCTGTTGAAGTACGTATTGTAGTACGATAACCATGAAGAGCAAATGGTAACATCTCGTGCCAGTCTTTGTATGTTACTGTCATCTTTTGTATGATCTTCTTAATATTCTTATTAGCAGCCTCCACGACGCCATTCATCTCTGGCCGGTACGGAGAAGAGTTATGGTGTTTTATTTTGAACTGCGTGCAGAGTTCAACAATCATCTTGTTGTTCTTCCGGAGAGAGCAGGTTTCTCAGATGTATATTTGATAACATCCATCTTAGAAATCAATAAAGTGGTATGATTCAACATATACTGTCTTAGTCGGCGAGCAGCCTAAGCCAAAGCATAGCAAGCTTTCTCGAGCTGTGAGTATCTTGTTTCACAGTCGGTACCTTTTGCTAAGGTAGTATATTGCATGCTCTTTTTGACCAGACTCGTCATGTTGCCCCAACACACACCCTATTGAATTTTCTAACACGGTCAAATACATGATTAGAGGTCTTCCTTCAACTGGTGGCATCAGATTTATAGGTTCTTGGAGATACTTCTTGATTTTGTCAACAGCTTCTTGACATTCATCATTCCATATCATCTCTTGATTTTTCCAGCGAAAACCTCTACATAGTCACGTAACATCCGACTCAATCTTTCTTTGACACTGTTTTCCAAGCCTGCTCCTATTTTGACTTCTTTCTTGTCTACTTTAGTACCCAGATTCACAACTTCGATTGGCTCTTCATGTGGCTGTATAGCTTTCTCTTCTTGTTGTAATAACCTAGCAAGCTCTACAGGTACTTCACAATCTTCATCCTTTCCATCTTCAGCTTGATAGATCGGATTCTCGAAATTATAATTGGCAATAGTAGAACTGTTATCAACAGGATCCAGAGTGGATGAGGATCTGCATTTTAGTGATGTGGGTGTGTGTAAGAACACATAGCCGATGAAAATAAAAGAAAATAAAAACAAAGAGCCCAATATTTACGAAAACGAAACGTCCATTGATTTTTATTGAATGAAGTATGCAAATGAAATGACATCCCGAAACAAGCATACCATTGTGCCCCGGGTAAGGCACAAGGCTTAAAAGTTTAATTACAAACTTAAAAATAACAACACAGTAATAGTATTTACTCCTGACTAAAGGAGATAGGAATAACGTCTTCAGTCTTCCAATTGTTAAGCCCATCACCCACAGTAGGAAAAATCCAGTTATCCAGATTGTAGTCTTCATTATAGTCACCCACAACATTGATTTGATCTTTCATGTTCCCTGGATTGGTGATACGAACAGCACGAGCACGACGAACAGCCTTCTGGGACTCTTCTTCAACCACAACTCTAGCATCTTTGAGGGAAGCCATTGTAGGAGGTACTCTGGTAACCACAGGAACTCTTTTAACCACAGGAGGAGCTTCAGTAGCGGGAACGACCCAAGGAACTACTTCAAATGTCTGGAAAGGAGTCTCAACATATTCACCTTCCACTTCAACATACTTAAATGTATTCACATGACTGACCATATATTCTTCCTCTCCATAAACAATTACGATCTTTCCCTTCACTGGATATCTCAACTTCTGATGTAGAGTGGAGGTCACAGCACCTGCCCCGTGGATCCAGGGGCGCCCAAGCAGACAAGAGTAGGCAGGACGAATATCCATTACATAGAAGGTAGAATCGAAGACTTGAGAGCCTACTTTGATCGGGAGATCTATTTCTCCATGCACCACTCTTCTTGAACCATCAAAGGCTCTCACCACTATATTACTTGATCTTAACACAGCATCTTCAGGACTGAGCTTGTTCAGAACCTCTTTGGGAAGTACATTCAATGAAGAGCCATTGTCTATCAACACATGAGACAAGGTAGTGCCCCTACATTCAATGGAGATATGTAAAGCTCTGTTATGGTTTATTTTGGCAGGAGTCAAGTCAGCATCAGAAAAACCTAACCCATTATCATAAGTCAGATGTGCAACACAATTTTCAAATTGATCCACAGAAATTTCATTTGGTACATGAGCAGTCCTTAAGAATTTGATCAAGGCTTTAGCATGAGCCTCAGAACACAGCAACAAAGACAACATGGAAATTTTGGAGGGAGTATGCCCCAACTGGTCAACAATATCATAATCACTCTTACGAATGATCTTCAGCACTTCTTCCATCTGTTTAGAGAGATTTTCAACAGTCGGTGCTTCAGCTTGCACAGGTTCAACCACAGGACCTTTGCCTCGAGCATCAGTACTTGGCTCAGAAGTGGAGGTAGTAGTTGGAAGAACTGTATTTTTTGAGGTAGCTGGAGGAGAGAAAATTCTTCCACTTCTGGTGATCTTACTAGATCCAACAATATTATCAACATCGAGGTTATCATCAGTAACAGGTGTATCAGTCAAAGGTTCCTGCTTAACACCATGGATATAAACATCAGAACCGTAATTCCAGGGTATAGCTTTATCAGAAGTATAAGGAATAGGGCCAGGAGTGGTAATAATCATGGGAGGCACTCTAACTTCAGCAACAGTCTTCACCAGGCCTTCAGCAGTAATTTTGATAGGACCCTTGGAAGTGATCTTGACAGGGCCTTTGGAGGTAATCTTCACTGGCACTTTATCAACCATATCCACATCTTCAAACTTCTTACCTCGAGTTAGGTGTTCACACATACTTTCCACAGAAGGAGTTCTCTCAAACAATATAGTGTAATTGTCCATGAGGCGTTGAATACCATCTTTCAACTTCCAGCAGCTATCAGGTTTGTAGGCACAATAAAAACAATCTTCGTTGCAACCTGGAAAGAATCCAGCCTGCACCAGCTTCTTCTTGATAATAGATAAGGGAGTAGTCACATCTGCTACTGAGGAAACATATAAAACTTCATCAACAACATTAACAGTCTTCTCATGATTGGGCATGGGAGCAGTAATCACATTTGGAGTCCCAGGAGGGTCAAATTCAATCTCCCCAACTTCAATCATATCTTGAATCTTATTTTTCAGCACCCAGCAATTGTTGGTGTCATGTCCCGGACAATTAGAATGATAGGCACATCGTGCATTAGGATTGTACCGAGGAGAGGAAGTATTAGGATTCTGAGGAGGGTCCTTCAAAGTAATGAGTTCCCCTTTCAACATGTGTTGCAAGGCTTGGGCCAATGACATGTTGATCTTGGTGAATTGTCTTCTAGGCTTCTGTTGATTACTCTGTGGTAGCTCTGGTGTTGCAGGAGTAGGATTAGAAATGTGAACTGCTCCTACGGATTGGTGACTTCTGTTACGGCCAGGTTGACCATACACAACATTAGACTCCTTCTTTCCACTAGGGGGCTTCTTTGCAGTGCTTGATGAAGAGGCACCCACCTGTATCTTACCACTTCTTATGCCACTTTCCACACGCTCTCCAGTCATTATCAGCTCAGCGAAACCAGATGATGAGCTTCCAATGAGGTGACTATAGAAAGGACTATTCAGCGTACTCATAAACATATCCACTAGCTCCCTGTCAGTCAGAGGAGGTTGAACTCTGCCAGCCAGGTCTCTCCATTTCTGGGCATACTCCTTGAAATTCTCCTTAGTACCCATTGACATGCTTTGTAGCTGCATGCGAGTAGGTGCTAAATCAGCATTGTATTGGTATTGCCTGTAGAAGGCCTCAGCAAGATCATTCCAATCACGGATATTGACACTCTCCAATTGATAGTACCATTCCAATTGAGCTCCAGACAAGCTCTCTTGGAAGAAATGAATCCATAACTTCTTATCAACAGTATGTGGTTGAATCCTCCGGACATATGATCTTAATTGCAGCTTGGGACATGAGACACCATCATACACCACAAAAGCAGGAACCTTGAAACCAATAGGTATGACCACTCCAGATATTAAACTCAGATCTTCAAAATCCAGCCCAGAAGATTTTTGTAACTCCATAGCATTCATTCTATCCACCAGCATCTTGTACTTATCTTCATTAGGATCATGATAATAATTTGCTTCAGAATCAGAATCTCCCACAGTATCATGGGGACTACCTCTCTCTTTCTCAGAATTTTCAGACTCATAATCATCAACCTGTTCCTTTGTCTTGATAGGGCCTCTGAATCTTCTTCCCAGATTGATAAGGCCTCCTGATCTTCTAGTCTTCTTCTTCTTCTTAGCCAGCAATGTCTTCAACTCATCTTGCCCGTTGGACAAGTTCAGAATCAACTCTTGGAATTGTGCATTCTGAGCCTGGAGATCTTTGACAGTCTGTTCAAGAGCCATTTCTACTGAAATAAACAGCGAGAAGATAAGATACCTGTTCATAAGAAACCTGTGATGCAATAATATGGTATGTAGATGCTTATGCAATGTTTTCAAGGACCGTAGGATTTAAATTTGTTTAAACCACCAAAAAGTAAACTTTTATTAGTAATAAACTTGTTTGCCCCTTGGGCTTACAATAAAAATGAAATGAATACAAAAAATGGGGTTTTAAGTCTCCCATGGACGTTTCCTCTTTGTGTTGAGGTATGAGTTGAGATTTCCCTCCTCGTGAAGTTGTTTTGTTAGCTCCATGATTCTTTCCTGACTTGCCTTGTAATGAGTCTCAAAAGTATCTCTTTGCTCCTTCAACTGGATCCAGGATCTCTGTAACTCTTCCATGTCAGTGGGCATGTCTGGATGAAGAATGATGTAAGAAGTATCTCCTTCAGCAACAGGCTCCATGGTAACTGGCAGGATAGCAGGATATGGCATCATAAGAGTCTGAGCACGAGATCATACCCATCTGAGATATGGTTCCATAGGAATAGTGTACTTGGGTTCCAGAGTCTTGCTGTCAACCTTGTTCACTTTACCCCATGCTCGTATGAACCTTTGACGGTAACCTTGAAGATCGTTGTCGTAGTCGAACACAATACCCTGAATAAGCATGTCATGAGGACCATCAGTCCGAGTGTAACCAAACTGACGTAGAGCTAAAGAAGGGTTGTAGGTAATGCCCCCTCTTATGCCAAGGAGTGGCACATTAGGGAACTCCCCACAACGGTCAATGATGGTAACATTCTCCATAGATCTAGAGCACCAATGAATATCTGAATGAGAAAGTGACATAATCCTCTTGGACCACCTGAACCCTTGTTCATTCTTCATCACTGATCGAGGAAGGTGAGAAATAAACCACCTAGATAATAGAGGTATGCAACACATCAGAGTTCCTCGTGCCTTCGTAGTACGGGTATGAAGAGAGTGTAAGATGTCTCCAAGTAATGTAGGCACTGGATTGCGAGTCAGAAATATGTTGATGGCGTGTACGTCTATGAACTGGTCTGGATTGGGGAACAGTACTAAGCCATAAATCAATAGGGCTAAGATCTCCTCAAAAGCATCATAACTCATAGCCTTCAAGAATACTTGAGCTTTCTCCATCAATACCTTAGCAAGAATACCCTTAACTCCACTCCTTGTTTCTAGGACAATGTCTGATTTCTTTAAATGTAAGGTTGCAGCAATGACTTCAGGTTTAGGCTCTTTTTCCAAGCCTGTGAAGGGTTTCTGATCAAGAATAGGTATACCCAGAAGCTTGGAGAACTCTTCCATTGTAGGAACCAGCTGATAGTCGGGAAATGTGAAGCAATGATGTTTAGGGTCAAAGAACTGAAACAGGACACTCATCATGTCTTCATTGAACCTTGAAGTGACTAGATCCAGTAGGTGACCATGCCTCTTGATGAACTGGGAGTTTTCAGAAACTTGAGAGACCAATTCCTTAAGCTTAGGAGGTATTCCTACAAAGTTGATCCAGATAGTATTCCTACGAGCAGAAGCCATGACCTGCAATAAAGATAAATCCTTTGGTCCTTGAAATGGTTAGTGAAAATGCTATGCTTATGATGCATGATGATGCTATGATGTTATGCTCAATCACAAACATGTGGCACACACAAACAAGTCACACAATAGCCCTAGGTTTGAAGGCTTGCATGAGGTTTAAAGGTAAGTACCCTCCCCTGAAGTTTAGTTGATTCATCCTGTCCTACAAAAGTAACCAGGTTCTAAGGGATCTCAAAATCATTGATCCTTCACAAGGGTGGTTGTTCAGTAGGCAACTTACTTGCCAACCAAAACCCTCCAAGTTTAGGATCTCAATGAGTGTAGTATCGAGTATCAACCAACTTCAGTCTTCACCAAAGCCGGTTATCTCACTACTTTCTAAAGGCCAAGATGGGATGACTAGGGTTCTAAAAGTCAGTTAGTGTATTGACAACATATGGCAGCCTCATATTATCCTCAACTTGCTTAAGGAACATAAGCACCAACCAAGAAGTCACACTAACTATGGCCACCAGATCAACCATATCGATATACGCCGTACAGTTTCCTTGGTCTATTGCCATTTACCTAAGGTACACTAGATCCGGGTTATGGTCTTTCACACATAAGAGCACCCAACAGATAAGTATAAAGCAAACAAGGAAAACAATTTTAAAGTGATCTAATTCCTAAGGGTACCTCTCTTTTATTAAGTCCCCAGCAGAGTCGCCAGTTCTGTAACACGGTGGGAGAACTGACTTTAGTTAAATGTTGCGGATAGCAAGAGTCGCCACCGACTTTTATTTTATCCAAAAGGAAAGGACATAAAAGAACAGGAAAGACCTTAAAAAGATTTTGAGTTCGGGGGGTAGGTTATACAAAGGGAAGGTATTAGCACCCTTTATATCCATGGTTATCCATGGGCTCTTAGTTACTTAGCTCACTTTGTTTGTTTGCAAGAGTGTAGTGTGTGATTAGAAAAATTTCTTTAAGTACTTTGTAATGACCCTCGTATGGGTGTATACAAAGCCTAGTTTAGAAATTGTGAGGTGTAAAAGTAATTTTGAAGAGTGTGAGCAAGTAACTATGAGATACCTACCCTAGATTAAGTCTTTCGTGTTCTCGTATATTCTTTCAATGGTAAGACTGTCCCTATTATTAAGGAATAGGTAGTCATTACCTTGTATGTGTTTAAGGGACGGGCGTAGGGTCATCGTATGGTCAATGAAGGCAACAAAAGGGGTGTCTTTAGCAACTCGTAGGGACTATCATCATATTTACCGAAGGGACAAGATCAGTATATCGTAGGCAACCTCGTAGGGACTTGATCTTTTAAGTTTATAGGGACTTGATGATTTTTCTGTTTGAAGGGACTTTGTTTAAGACACCCCTATTTTCGAGGGACTTGACCATTTAAAGAAGGCAACCAAGAGGAATACCCTAGGAAGTACAGATGGCGATCAAAGATCGACTTACGTGTGTGAGTGTTATTTTTCAGATATTTGTCTTGAATTTAATTTTCTAAGTTCAATTATTTACAGTTAGTTTTTTGCACTCCCTAAATTACTAACCACACAATAAATATTTACAAAAATAAAAGCAAGAAAAATAAATTCCTAAACTATTACATGGCTATGGGACAGATACATAATAATCAGGCGAGAAAGAATAAATTTACAACCTATACATTTGTTCCTAATATTATAAATAAAACAAAATTAAAATAAGGAAAATAATGAAGCAAAAATAGAATAGATAAAAGCAAATAATAATAAAATAATAAATAAACAATGGTAATAAGCAATAATAAAATAACAATAATAATAAAGTGATAATAAAAAGGTTAGAATTTTAAAAGAAATTATTTTAGGTTAAACAAGTTAGATTTTTTTAGAAGTTATTAGAAAAATATGAGTTTAAAATAAATTAGTAATAATAAAAGAATTTAAAATACATTAATGTACAAATTATAAAATAAAAGAGTTATATGAAAAATATTAAGTTAGTTATTTACAAAATAAATAAAGATTATAGAAAATATCAAATTATTAGATTAATAGGTTTATTATTATTATTCAATTAGAAAAATGGTCAATTAGGTTTTATTTACAAAATATATAAGGATTTATTATTATAAGTAAGTAATAAAAAAAAAGTTATTAAAATAGTTAGTATTTATTATTTATTTACAAAAAATATAAAGGTTATAGAAAAATATTAAATAATTAATTTAGTAGGTTTTCACGCCCTACATTACTAAACCACGCAGTTAATATAGGATCAATGGCAGGAATTTAAATGGCAGAAAAATAAATGGCAGAAAAATAAAATGGCAGAAAATAAAACCCTAATTATTACAACGCTTTGGTGCAGTTACATAATAAAGATGACGAAAAGTAAAACTGAAAATATTACAAGTTAAAACTTAAAATATTACAAGGGCGAAGCAGTTACAGTGTATGAATAACATAAATAAGAGTGAAAATAGAAAATAATAATAAGGTTTGTTAAGGTTTAAGAAAAGGTTTATGGTTTAGAGGAAACAACACGGTTAAAGTTTTAGGTTTGAAATTTAGAGTTTGTGACGAAATTGTCAGGGTTTAGGAAAAATCAGGGTAGTTAGTTATGAAAAAAATGTGCAGATCTAAATATATGTATATAAAAAAATATGAATTAAAAAAAAACAACGGCGTTGCTAGCGCAAAATTGCGATCATCGCAACTGGATCGGATAACACAAATGTCACGCCTCATACACGTATATGTGAAAACGGCGTATTGACACGATCCGATCCGAAAACATAATCAAATTATAACATAAAATAGAAATATATATATATATATATTTAACACACTAGTTACATATATGAACATGTATTTGAAACACAGTAACAAATATATCAACAAAATAGATAAAGTATATATCATATATAAACTATTACCAAACTGTGTGTACGATAGTATAGATCAGCCACTCTCAGTTTCTCTTTTTTTGTTCTGTCTTTTGGCCTCTCTCTATCAGTCATGCTAGTAAATATATATAGGAACAAATTAGGTTAATGATAATGGGCCTAAGTTTATTTTGAAACCCAATATTAAATTAAAAACTGAATAAAGTTAAATAATTAAAATAGTTAAAATTAAAATAAAAACTAATTAACCTATTTATTTATTCTAGACCCAATATAAAAATAAATAGACTCAAAAAAATAAAAGTCGGGCACCAAAATGCTCGAAAAAATAAAATGAACACGTCAAAATAATCAGCGCGAAATAAATGACTCGGAAAAATACAGCGTTTGGTCGGATTTTGAAATAAAAATTATGACCGTTTAAACTGCTCAGACTGATCAACATATGACCAAAAATAGTCGTAAAAAATATTTTTAGCATGTCAAATTAAACCACGTGAACCGCAGATTAATGTTACCGACATTTGCAAACTTAAACTTGACATTTTTTCGTTGACTAATTTTAGGCACAGTTAAAAAGTTAATTTGACCAGTCTGTTTGTAAATTCCGAGAAATTATTCCGGCTAATATTAAGACAGAAAAAAATGTTATGCTATGAAGATGATGCAAATGAATGTGAAACAAAAAATTGGTTAGAGTTAAAAATAGAGGGCAAATTTTGGGGTGCAACATTCCCCAGTTGAGTAAGATTCGCATCCCTTTTGTGGAGTCGAATATCCATCCTGTAATCGAGTTTGCTTTTAGCCCTCTTTTGGATGATGAGTGTTTTGGGAATATTCCCCAATTCACGCCTTGGTTGGTCACCTATTATATGCCCAGTAACCGGTATCCCTGGTGTTCCTTCCTCTCTGCTCCCTATTATGACTTTTTGTCCCCTGTGGAGTCAGAATCCCTGAGTTGAAGTATACCTTTTAGGTTTTCCTCAGACGTTTTGAAGTTTTGATATCTCTCACCCTTATACCGGTCTTGGATATTCATCTCTTCCTGAGCATGTTGTATCTCTCATACCTGGCGTTCAGATCACATGTCTCCTTGAGCTTATTACCCAGTAACCGGTAATACCTCGTCCCGCTGCTTCCCCAGGAGTGTCCTTGTGGACATCCCCAGCGAAGTCCCTTAGTGGATTGTTTTCATCCGGATTTTATCCGAAGTATCCGTTGTGGATAGTTTTTGCTGTATTGGCATATTCCCCAATACATGCATCTTCGAGTCAGCTTGAGTCTTTCCATTGGATCTTTTCCCTTTGGAACTATGTTCCCCACGCTTTGAGTCGTGACCTGCTCGCGCATTTTTATCCCTTTTTTATCCCCAGGAGTGTAACACCCTTCTAAAATACCCCAAATATTTAATTAAAATAGCAATATATCAATCAGAGTAATTATGCAATTAAGGGTGTCACACAATCATTTCACACCATTCACCATACTAACTGTCATGCTCTTTTATTAATTCAAAACATAAAGTATTTGCACAATACGCAGCGGATAGAAATCAAATCAATCATGCAAAACATGTAACACATTACATGTAAAATTATTCAACAAGGTAAAACATCCCGTCCCGATGTTACATCTATCAGAGCATGACCCACTAAGGAGACTACACTAGACTCCAAGCACTAGCTTCTACTCAATCACTGCTCGTTACCTGAAAACATAGTTGTAAGGGTGAGTTCCTCAATCGATATAATAATCATTATAAAATATCATGTAATGCTAAGTAATTAACACATCGATCACCCTAATCATATCACACATTCAGTAACGGCACATCAACTCAAATATCACACTCAATGCCCACACAATTCATACTCATACTCAATGCCAACACAAACACACGTATAATATTGGAATACATCCATTCATATTATACGCCATACATACATTATGCAATGAGACTCCATGCATGCGGTACCGACTATTCGTGAACATATAGTTCAACCTCACCGATCAAATCCAGATACGGCTACCAAGCCCACTAGTCCCACTCATTTGAGACCTAGTGACTCACTCACTAATTCCTCACCATGGGAATTAGCTACCACCCCAAGGGCTATGCTATGCACGCTAATCACCTAGCATGCAAACATCAACAACAATCTACAATGATTTACTCACTAATTCCTCACCATGGGAATTAGCTACCACCATAAAGGCCACAATATGCATGCTAATTCACCTAGCAATGCAACATCATCAACAACAATCCACAATGGACATATGCTCACACTCTAAGCCATAAAACAGTCCATTCACCAACACATGCAATATATATACATTCACAACATTATGCATACTTTCACACATCATCAGCATATTTATCACATAATCATATCATGTCATGCCAATTAATCAATCACAGTATTAGCACACTCTACTAATACCTATCCTACTCAAAACAACGGGAAATAATCCCTACTATATCACACACCGATATAGGCCAATCACCAATTATGTTCACAACATTAAAATATCAATTTTTCCAATTTCCAACAGTGTTAACCGGTTAACGCCCTGGGTTAACCGGTTAACGCAACACAGAACACGCTTTCTAGCAAAACTCAACAGTGTTAACCAGTTAACGCCCTGGGTTAACCGGTTAACACAGACAGAACAGCAATTTTCACAAATCACAACAGTGTTAACCGATTAACGCCCTGGGTTAACCGGTTAACGCAAGCAAAACAGCAATACTTCACAATTCCTAACAGTGTTAACCGGTTAACACCCTGGGTTAACCGGTTAACGCAAGACAGAAAGCTGTTCCTGCGCTAACACGAAGCAGAATGCAGAATTCTCCGCATTTTCCGCCGTTGGAGGACTTCCGGACCTCCGATTCCAATTCCGTAAAAAGCTACACTTTCGGAAATCACTACCCATCCAATTACAGATTCAATTACAACTTTAACACAGTTTATTCATCACAATTTTTCCGCATTCAACATCCCAATTAGGGTCAATTCAACGGTTTATCACTACCCATTACATGTTAACCCATAATACCCATTAAACGACGATAAACCCCCCTTACCTGAGTTAATCCGGCGAATCTTTAAGCTTCAAGCTTTTCCCTTCTCCAACCTTCTTCCTCTTGCTCTGCCTCTTTGCCCTTTCTCCACTTCTCTGCCGCTTCTCTGTTTTCACGTGAAAACTCTTTTTACCAAAATGGAACTCTTTTTCCTTATTTCCAACTTATATATATATTCCAATAATTATTATTCCAATAATAATAATAATAATAATAATAATCCAATAATTCCAATTATTTAATTAAATTAATAAATATAATATTAACTTAAATTAAATAATTAGCTTATTTTTATCGGGGTGTTACAACTCTCCCCCACTAAAAGAGTTTTCGTCCTCGAAAACATACCTCAAGCGAATAACTCCGGATAAGACTCCTTCATCTGACTCTCAAGTTCCCAAGTCACATTGCCACCTGCTGGTCCTCCCCAAGCTACCTTCACCAAGGCAATCTCTTTACCCCGCAACTGCTTCAACTCTCGATCCTCGATCCTCATAGGTGATGTTTCAACAGTCAGGTTATCTCTCACCTGTACATCATCCACTTGGACCACATGCGACGGATCATGAATGTACCTCCTCAACTGAGACACATGGAAAACCTCATGCAAATTCGCAAGTGACGGCGGTAAAGCGATACGATAGGCTACCTCCCCTATCCTCTCCAAAATCTGATAAGGACCAATAAATCGAGGTGTCAACTTCTTCGACTTCAAAGCTCGACCAACCCCAGTTATCGGAGTAACACGAAGAAACACATGATCTCCCTCTTGAAACTCAAGTGACTTCCTCCTCTTGTCGTGATAACTCTTCTGACGACTCTGAGCAATTCTCATCTTCTCCTGAATCATCTTAATCTTTTCCGTAGTTTGTTGAACAATCTCCGGTCCAACCACAACACTCTCACCGGACTCATACCAACATAAAGGTGTCCGACATCTCCTACCATACAAAGCTTCAAACGGTGCCATACCAATGCTCGAATGAAAACTATTGTTGTAGGTAAACTCAATCAAAGGTAAATAACAATCCCAAGCACCTCCCTTTTCCAAAACACAAGCCCTCAAAAGATCCTCTAGTGACTGAATCGTCCTCTCAGTCTGACCATCAGTCTGCGGATGATATGCAGAACTCAATCTCAGCTTAGTTCCCAAAGCCCTCTGCAAACCTTCCCAAAACTTCGATGTAAATCTAGGATCTCTGTCCGAAACAATACTTGACGGAATACCATGCAAACTTACAATCTTCTCAATATACAACTCGGCTAATCTCTCTAACGGATAATCCATTCTGATCGGAATGAAATGAGCCGATTTTGTCAATCTGTCTACAATCACCCAAATAGCTTCACAATTCTTATTTGTCCTCGGTAACCCAGAAACAAAATCCATACTGATACTATCCCACTTCCACTCTGGAATAGCCAACGGTTGCATTAGCCCAGACGGCTTCTGATGCTCAATCTTTGACTTCTGACAAGTCAAACAAGAATAAACAAAACTCGCAATTTCTCTTTTCATTCCCGGCCACCAAAATAACTTTTTCAAATCATGGTACATCTTCGTAGCCCCAGGATGAATACTCAGGCCACTACGATGTCCTTCCTCAAGAATACTCTTCTTAAGTTCGGTAACATCCGGAATACACACCCGATTACCAAATTTCAAAACACCATTCTCATCAACTCTGAATTCACCACCTTGACCTTGATTCACTAGAGTCAACTTATCAACCAAAAGCACATCGGATTTCTGACCCTCTCTAATCTCATCCAGAATACCACTCGTTAACTTCAACATTCCCAATTTAACACTATTGTGAGTACTCTCACACACCAAACTCAAATCTCTAAACTGCTCAATTAAATCCAATTCCTTAACCATTAACATAGACATATGCAATGATTTCCGACTCAATGCATCAGCCACTACGTTTGCTTTACCCGGATGGTAATTCAAACCAAAGTCATAATCCTTCAGAAACTCTAACCATCTTCTCTGTCTCATATTCAGCTCTTTCTGATCAAACAAATACTTTAAACTTTTATGGTCACTGAAAACCTCAAATCTTGACCCGTACAAGTAATGCCTCCATAACTTCAGAACAAATACCACGGCTGCCAACTCTAAATCGTGTGTCGGATAGTTCCTCTCATGAACCCTCAGCTGTCTCGAAGCATAAGCTATAACCTGCTTATTCTGCATCAACACACCACCCAAACCCAACAATGAAGCATCACAGTAAACCTCAAATGGTTCTGACGGACTCGGTAATATCAGAATAAGAGCAATAGTTAACCTTCTCTTTAACTCTTGGAAACCTTCTTCACATTTTGAGTCCCAAACAAACGCTTGCCCCTTTCTAGTCAACATCGTCAACGGTAATGCCAACTTAGAAAATCCCTCAATGAATTTCCTATAATAACCTGCAAGTCCAAGAAAACTCCTTATCTCAGAAACTGACTTCGGAGCTTCCCACTTAGATACCGCTTCTATCTTAGAAGGATCAACAGCAACACCATCTCTTGAAATCACATGACCAAGAAAACTAACCTCTTCTAACCAAAATTCACATTTAGAGAGTTTAGCGAATAACTTCTTTTCTCGTAGAACTCCTAAAACCACTCTCAAATGCTCAGCATGCTCTTCTTCAGATTTCGAATACACCAAAATGTCGTCAATAAACACCACAACAAACTTGTCCAGGTACGAATGGAAAATCCTATTCATATACTCCATAAATACTCCAGGCGCATTAGTCACCCCAAAAGGCATTACAGAATACTCATAATGTCCATACCTTGTTCTGAAAGCAGTCTTCTGAATATCCTCGGTTTTCACACGTATCTGATGATACCCAGATCTCAAATCTATTTTACTGAACACACTCGCACCAACTAACTGATCCATCAAATCATCAATCCTCGGCAAAGGATACCGATTCTTGATCGTCACTTTATTCAGTTGCCTGTAGTCCACACACAACCTCATAGTACCTTCTTTCTTCTTAACCAATAACACTGGTGCACCCCACGGTGACACACTCGGACGAATAAATTTCTTATCCAACAGATCTTCCAACTGACTCTTCAATTCAGTTAACTCAACAGCAGACATACGGTACGGAGCCATCGACATTGGCCTAGTACCAGGTACCAAATCAATCGAGAACTCAACTTCACGCTCTGGCGGTAATTCATTCACTTCTTCAGGAAACACATCAGGAAAATCACACACCACGGCTAGATCGCAAATCACCAGTTTATCTTTAGCCTCCAAAGTCGCTAACAGCATAAACAACTCTGCCCCATCTGCTACTTCCTCATTCACCTGCCTGGCAGATAGAAACAAACTCTTCCCTTCCTCAATCTCAGGAAGGATCACAGTCTTATCAAAACAGTTGATATAAACTCGGTTAAACACCAACCAGTTCATACCCAGGATAACGTCAATCTGCACTAGTGGAAGACACACTAGGTCCATCCCAAAGTCTCTACCAAAAATACTCAAAGGACAATTTAAACAAACTGAAGTAGTAGTCACTGAACCCTTCGCAGGAGTATCAATCACCATACTTCCAAGCATCTCAGATATCTCTAATTTAAGTTTCACAGCACAATCCAAAGATATAAAGGAATGAGTCGCACCTGTGTCAATAATAACTACAAGAGGAAAGCCATTAATATAACACGTACCTCGGATCAAACGATCATCTGCAGAAGTCTCAGAACCCGATAAAGCAAAGACCTTGCCTCCCGACTGATTCTCTTTCTTCGGCTTAGGACACTGTGGACTGATATGACCCACTTCTCCACAGTTGAAACAAGTCACAGTCTTAGACCGGCACTCTGCAGCCAAATGCCCACCTTTACCACACTTGAAACACTTCTTCTCATTACTGGTACACTCATGGATACGATGTCCAGCCTGACCACATCTGTAACACTTAGCAGGGGCACTGGAGTCTCCCCCACTAGGCCTCTTCATCCCACTCTGTCTCTGGAAACCTTTGCCAACTGCATACGGTTTCCCACGATCATTCTGATTCTTACCTTTCCTATCAATCCTCTGCTGATAGCTCTCCGCTCTGGCCTTGGTATCCTGTTCAAAAATCCTGCAACAGTCAACCAAATCAGAAAACACTCTAATCCGCTGACACCCAATAGCCTGCTTGATCTCGGGACGTAACCCGTTCTCAAACTTCACACATTTTGAAAATTCCCCAGTAGCCTCGTTATAGGGAGTTTAATACTTCGACAGCTCTGTGAACTTAGCAGCATACTCAGTAACAGACCGATTGCCCTGCTTCAATTCTAAGAACTCTATCTCTTTCTTTCCTCTGACATCCTCTGGAAAGTACTTCCTCAGGAATCTCTCTCTGAACACCGCCCAAGTGATCTCAGCATTCCCAGCAGATTCTAACTCAGTGCGGGTAGCAACCCACCAATCATCTGCTTCCTCTGACAGCATATGCGTACCGAACCTGACCTTCTGGTTATCGGCACACTCAGTCACTCGGAAGATCCTCTCGATCTCCTTCAACCACTTCTGAGCACCATCTGGATCGTATGCTCCCTTGAACATTGGAGGATTGTTCTTCTGGAACTCACTCAGTTGACGAGCAGCTCCCATTCCCACAACATTCGGATTCCCTCCAAGTACTCCAGCTAGCATACCTAGAGCCTCAGCAATCGCAGCGTCATCTCTACCTCTTCCAGCCATCTCTATTCTGAAACCCAACAAGCTAAAACAATAAGTACTGATAGGGTTACACAACACCTATCCCGTACAGGGGAAACAGAATAATTACGACTCGACTCGACCGACTATGCTCTGATACCACTAATGTAACACCCTTCTAAAATACCCCAAATATTTAATTAAAATAGCAATATATCAATCAGAGTAATTATGCAATTAAGGGTGTCACACAATCATTTCACACCATTCACCATACTAACTATCATGCTCTTTTATTAATTCAAAACATAAAGTATTTGCACAATACGCAGCGGATAGAAATCAAATCAATCATGCAAAACATGTAACACATTACATGTAAAATTATTCAACAAGGTAAAACATCCCGTCCCGATGTTACATCTATCAGAGCATGACCCACTAAGGAGACTACACTAGACTCCAAGCACTAGCTTCTACTCAATCACTGCTCGTTACCTGAAAACATAGTTGTAAGGGTGAGTTCCTCAATCGATATAATAAGCATTATAAAATATCATGTAATGCTAAGTAATTAACACATCGATCACCCTAATCATATCACACATTCAGTAACGGCACATCAACTCAAATATCACACTCAATGCCCACACAATTCATACTCATACTCAATGCCAACACAAACACACGTATAATATTGGAATACATCCATTCATATTATACGCCATACATACATTATGCAATGAGACTCCATGCATGCGGTACCGACTATTCGTGAGCATATAGTTCAACCTCACCGATCAAATCCAGATACGGCTACCAAGCCCACTAGTCCCATTCATTTGAGACCTAGTGACTCACTCACTAATTCCTCACCATGGGAATTAGCTACCACCCCAAGGGCTATGCTATGCACGCTAATCACCTAGCATGCAAACATCAACAACAATCTACAATGATTTACTCACTAATTCCTCACCATGGGAATTAGCTACCACCATAAAGGCCACAATATGCATGCTAATTCACCTAGCAATGCAACATCATCAACAACAATCCACAATGGACATATGCTCACACTCTAAGCCATAAAACAGTCCATTCACCAACACATGCAATATATATACATTCACAACATTATGCATACTTTCACACATCATCAGCATATTTATCACATAATCATATCATGTCATGCCAATTAATCAATCACAGTATTAGCACACTCTACTAATACCTATCCTACTCAAAACAACGGGAAATAATCCCTACTATATCACACACCGATATAGGCCAATCACCAATTATGTTCACAACATTAAAATATCAATTTTTCCAATTTCCAACAGTGTTAACCGGTTAACGCCCTGAGTTAACCGGTTAACGCAACACAGAACATGCTTTCTGGCAAAACTCAACAGTGTTAACCGGTTAACGCCCTGGGTTAACCGGTTAACGCAGACAGAACAACAATTTTCACAAATCACAACAGTGTTAACCGGTTAACGCCCTGGGTTAACCGGTTAACGCAAGCAAAACAGCAATACTTCACAATTCCTAACAGTGTTAACCGGTTAACACCCTGGGTTAACCGGTTAACGCAAGACAGAAAGCTGTTCCTGCGCTAACACGAAGCAGAATGCAGAATTCTCCGCATTTTCCGCCGTTGGAGGACTTCCGGACCTCCGATTCCAATTCCGTAAAAAGCTACACTTTCGGAAATCACTACCCATCCAATTACATATTCAATTACAGCTTTAACACAGTTTATTCATCACAATTTTTCCGCATTCAACATCCCAATTAGGGTCAATTCAACGGTTTATCACTACCCATTACATGTTAACCCATAATACCCATTAAACGACGATAAACCCCCCTTACCTGAGTTAATCCGGCGAATCTTTAAGCTTCAAGCTTTTCCCTTCTCCAACCTTCTTCCTCTTGCTCTGCCTCTTTGCCCTTTCTCCACTTCTCTGCCGCTTCTCTGTTTTCACGTGAAAACTCTTTTTACCAAAATGGAACTCTTTTTCCTTATTTCCAACTTATATATATATTCCAATAATTATTATTCCAATAATAATAATAATAATAATCCAATAATTCCAATTATTTAATTAAATTAATAAATATAATATTAACTTAAATTAAATAATTAGCTTATTTTTATCGGGGTGTTACAAGGAGAGTCCCCAGGGTCTTGGTCCTATGGAGTGAATTGCTCATATGGATTATCAGTGGCTTCTGATTTCTTTGCTTTTGTGGACACATATCTCCACAGAGTGCTACCATTTTTCATACCTACATTTGCATCATGAGGTCTCTTAGGGACCAAAATTCGTCTCTTTGTTATTATTTAAGCCCATTCTACCCCGTCGAGACGAAGATTTTAACCTTCACTTCTCCGGCTAGAATGACCTTAAATAGGGGCATTTGTAAGACCCCAATTTTGACCCTAAGATCCCTCATGGCATCATAACATTGCATTTGCATTGCCTCAAGGATCTTTAGCATCTTGGTTCCCTTTGCCTTTGGGTGGGACTCCTTGTGATTGGTTTGAGATCACCAAGCATGCTTGAATTATACATCATTGTTTCTCTTACTTTTGTTTACTAACCAAAAGCACAAAAATGTGTCACTAACATCTTTTGTTTGAAACTTGAGTATCATCCAAGACACTTTGTGGGTTCTATTTAGATGATCAGTCAACACAAGGGAATGGCTTGAGATACTTCCAACAGGTTCAAATGAGGTCTATTCGTCAGTCAAAACGTTAATCTTGAAGGAGCAAAAGTTTGTTCATGAGTTGTCATGCTCGCTAGGCGAGCAGAATGGGTCGCCTAGCGAGTCCCAAGAAAAGCCACCAGAATCACCTACGCTCAGAGGAATTTCTTGAACTATCATGCTCGCTAGGCGAAGCCCACGTGTTTAAAATAAATAAATAAATAAATAAATAAAATATAACAAATTTTTTTTGGACTTGGGCCTCTCTCATTTGAGCCCACAGGTCCACAAAAATCAGGTTATAAATTCAGAGTTTCAGTGAAACAAAAGGCCATTCTATTCCTATTACCCTGGCAGGGAAAAAGATAGTGAGAGAAGAGCTAACAGAGTTCAGAGCAACCTCCAGAGACTGAAGGGAACTCATCGGCAAAGAATCAATCCCCTCTCATATAAACCCTAAGAGTGCTTTGCAAACCCAACCGGGCAATTCAATTTCATTCGGTCTCTCCAATCAGGTTTGCCCTTATCCCCATTACTCTATGCTTTTAATTTGAATGCTCTGAATGTATGAGGTATTATGGGTAAATTTGATACCCTTTTGATGCATGTGTTTGACAAGAGGTTTAGGCCTCCTACCCTTGGTTGCTTTTTGTGAGCTTTTTATGAATTTTAATGGCATGATTCATGTGGTTACATTTTGATTTGGGGGCAACTCTTGATTACCCTATCCTGTTTGCTCTAACCTGTTCTGTGTTTGTTATGGCATTGTTTTCTCCTAATTTCGTCATATTACTCTAACCTGTTTGTTGAGTTTTTGTGAGGGCTCACATACTCTTGCAGGGATAGCTTGCTTGGTGTTCCACTTTATTTGTGGGATACCGCCTGGAGGTCTATTCCGATTACCTGTACTGACTCGCTTTCTTTGATGGTGTTTAGCTTGGGAATCTCTGGTTTTCTTACCTCTTAAATTGCTGTTGCTTCGGATCTTTATCCGTGCGGTACTTTATTTTTCCCGCATTTTACGGCTTTCTTAGGTTTCGCATAGCCTCTCGTGAAATGTCAATTAAGGTTGCGCGGTTCCTTCATCTAGGACTGCCTTTTTGCATGAGCATCCCTAAACACCCCAAACTCATTTATTTTTCTTCTCCTAAGAACACGTTATCTCCTTCTACTACAGGCGAGTAAGTCTCCAAAGGTCGAGCATCCGGTAGATTGCGTAGTAACGTCGTTCACCCCAAAACACAACCCTTACCCCATAGGTGGCCGAACTACGTTTTGCTCTGATTTTCATCCCAGATGAGATACGTAGGCATAAGACACGATGTCTTAGCGAGCACACTCCTCTTTAACCCATAGGTAGCCGAGCTACGAAGACTCTGATTCTCAGATTCATATGAGATATGTATGTAGTGGATGCGACGTCCGTGCGAGTCATTTTCTTTTGACCCTTCTTTTAGTAAGTAGTACATTAGATAAACATACACGCTTTTCTCATCCATTCAATCATGTTTGTACAAATAAATTTTAAAAAAAAATAACAACCTTTGCAACAAATGTGAAAAGGGCTCCCTAGGAGTACTTAGGATGCTTTGGATGCCTAACACCTTCCCATTGCATAACCAACCCCTTACCCAGATCTCTGACATTTTTACTAGTTTTTGATTCGATAAAACTTTTAGGTTTTTATTCGCTTTCTAACCATTCCTTTGGATAAATAGAAGTGCGGTGGCGACTCGACTTGTATGATTTACCTTGGATTTAGTCAATATCTCTAATGGTAACGAATACCCCGCTACAGTCGGGGTAGAGTTATTTTTTAGTTGTGTTAATAGAGCTTCTAACCAAACAATTTTGACAGAAGCCCCATTTTTATCTGAAGCGGTCGGTTCAACGCCCAAATTCTCCATGTAAACATCATTAGTTACATTTGTCGGGCTATTAACAACTTTACCATTAATTCGTAGACCGAGTAACATACTCACATCCTCTAATGTGATGGTACATTCATTAGTTGGTAAATGAAACGTATGTGTCTCGAGTCTCCATCTCTCTAACAATGCAACAATTAGTTTAGAGTCTATTTTAAAACTTGCTATCTTGTCTATGTTTTCAAAACCCGCTAGTTCCAAATACGGTATTATAACCGCACTTGGTTAAATTTAAGTATGAGATTGGACCCGGAACCTAGTGTCTTCCTGAAATTCTTATAAAAATGATAATGAATATTTTTTGTGTGATGAGAAGCCGAGTTTTAAAAAAAGTAAAGAATACGCAAACTTACATATTCGGCAATGTTCACTGCTGTCCCACGGTGTGATTCGCCCATCCACAACAAAGACATTTTGAAGTTGTGAAATAGATGTGAAATAGAAGATAATGAATATTTGATGTGAGAAACTGAAGGTAGTTGGTGAAAATTTAATTTATATGGGTGGAAAAATATTAAATCAATTGGTGAAAATAGTGTAGGTTGATGGAACTTATGAGTGCATGCATGCAAAAAAAAAAATAGCGTGTGACTTTTTTACCACAATGCCCCTTTTTTGAAATAATAATCCCAATATACCCCTTTTTGAAGAAAAAAATCCCAGAATTTCCCCAATATAGTCCTTTGACTCGCCCATTCAAAGGACGAGTTGGTGAAGGACGAAACATGGCTGCATAGCCTCGCCCATTGATTGGACGAGTAGCAACATGAATTTTTCCCATGCATGAACTCGGCCAATGGATGGCCGAGTGAATGCGGTGTTTTTTTTTTTTAAAATTAATTTAATAAATCTAATTAATTAATATTGTTTTTAAATAATATGTTATTACCAATGACTTTCATTGACCGAGCAATTGCTTTGTGTTTGTACTGTCTCGGCCAATGATTGGCCGAGTATTCATGTATTAGTTTTCTATAAATAGCAGGACTTGTAGAAATGTAATTCATATCACAAAATCCATTGTTTTGGTAAGAATGTCTTTTTGGGGTCTTGTATTTTATGGACAAGATGAAAAAATCAGTGTTTGCCTCGATCCACAATGGAATTTCAGAACATTGATTTCAGCAATCCACATTGGCTTTCGACAGTTGGGCGGGCGTCATATGAAGGTGAGAAAAGTAGATTATTATTGTCCATACATAACGTTGACTGATGCAAGTCCCGATGGTACATACATGTATTACCTGGATTGTATAGAAAATGATGAAGATGTTCAGTGTATGTTTTCGGCACATAGTGGTGAAGTTAACAGAGAAGTTGAAGGTCCACTTGTGTTGGTTGTTGTTGATGATTAGTTTTTTTAATAAACTCTAAGAATTTTAGTTGATGTGATTGTACTTTGTAACCAGAAGCCTTTGATTATCAAATGTATTTCATAATGTTTATTTCCAAAAGACATTATTAATACACAATGATTTATTTATAGTATGTGCATAGTAGTTAATAATAAAAAAAACGTAATCATTTAGAGGGTCCTGCAACATTTGGACATTTCATACGCATGTGTCATATTTCACGGCAAATCACACACCTTTTCTTTTCCTTCTCAACATTGTCCATCTCGGTTCTAATCCGGGTGATGTTTGGGTGCCCTTTCTTCCTCCTTCTCATAGAGTCGTCGTGGCAAAGAGTAAATCCTTCATATTATGTCCAATTCTCCTCATGGGGAAGTCCTAGGAAACTCTCCTTATAAACCTTGAAAACGTTGAGAATTTTGAACCCGTCTGGTATGTGAATGGAGTAGTCCTAGCGTATACTCAAACATGTTGCGATTACATGGGAGCAAGGTAAGTGAAATGCCTGAAATTTCCCATAATCACAGTGTTGTTTCCTAAGATCAACGTTGAATGTACCGGTTGTGTAGCGGTAAATTCATGATCATCAAGATATGGATAAGCTAGAGATCAAATAACAAGAGTCGCCACCACGCTTTTATTGTTTCCAAGGGAAAAGGGAAAAAGTACGAACAAAACCCTAAAGTAAGAAGTTTTCAAATCAAAACTAATAAAAAGTCATAGATTACAAGTAAGGGGGTTGGTTACACAGAGGGAAGGTGTTAGTGAAGGAGAATGGCGATCCAAAATGCCGCGGAATTTAAAATCTCTCCTTTAATGATCCTTACGAATGGGCATGATCAGTGATAGAATCGTTACCTCTTGTGGCGATTGTAACCTTTGATGCAGATCTACAGAGCGATCACGAACGTTGAACAATGACAACGCCTCTACTCAGTCCACACGAATGGATTCCTTCAATCTCAGTGCTAGCTGTTACGAATGAAGGCTTTGAGTGTGTGAGAGAGAGAAACGAAATTGCAACTGCACTAATGCTTCTGCACAAGGGTTCTATTTATAGAACCACTTGTGTGGGCTATAAGCTAAAAAGCCCACTTAAGTGTATGTGGCCCATATCTTATAATATGCCAAAATCACTTAAGCGCATGGTATCTTACCATATTTCGTATTCTGCTTAAGTACACCGTACCTTACGATGTTCTACAATTCACTTAAGGACACCGTACATTACGGTATTCCTTAGTTACTCTATCTCTTATCAATCCGTCCTTTTGTGAGTGACCCTGTAGGTTTTCGCGACATTGGTAATTATATTAAATTACGTATTTAACATAATAAACAGTGAGCGGTATCTAGCAACACATCACTGATACCCAAGACACGAAAATGTCATGTGATCTGACAAATCCTTTTGTGATAATACTTATGTGTATAATTACCCTTTTGCCCTTATGTTTATATTGAACACAAGGCATAGACCGTGTCATCCTTGTCCAGTTCAATATTGGGCCTATAGACATTTATCCTGTTACGCAGGATGCGCAAATTCCATCTAGGTCACTCATGTCCCTTAGCATGCTTCGTGGAGTACCCATCAACTGTCTTTATGGTCATCCAGTTACGGACAACGTTTGATCAACAATAAGGCACTCGACTCTTCATCTAGGGTCCATAGTGGTTTCAGGTCGAAGGGTGGTATACACCATTATCACCATGAGAATAACTTATGACACTTTGCATAACATTCTATATAGTTTTCTCATAGCGGGTCAATCCAGTATAAATATTACTCTTAATATTCGTACCTATGTTTAAGACTTGATAACTCCTTATCCATGATCCATGAGATGTGATCATCAGTCTATAAACATAATAGTCTTCATGCTTTAATGTTATCCCACTTCACAATAAAGCTCTACTACGGACACTTTAAGAATAGTGTCCTTATGTTTAATGTGATCTCATGATTAAGTCATACTCGATATATTAAATGGACTAACTATTCTAGGGACTTTATTAAACAAACATAATAAAGAAAAAGCCTTTTATTATTAATAAATAATTCGATACAAGTACCAAAAGTATTGGCCTCTAGGGCTTACACCAACAGTTAGCACCCAAAGTGTCATAGGTACTCCTAGAGAGCCCTTTTGTGTGCATATGTATTTGGTACAAAATGATGTTTACAAACAAATAGAATGGAGGGATGAAAAAATAATTCCTTAATTATATTTTGTGTTTGACAAGACCTTCGGTCTTGTGCCTACGTACCAACATAAAAACGAGGGATCAAAACCTCGTAGTTCGTGATACAAATTTCAAAGTGGATGCATTGCTTTTAAGAAAAATTAAGTTTGAAAGGCACAAAGGCCTAAAAATGGTTTGAATGAGTTAGTTCTCTTTTGGCTTTTTGAAAGTTTAAGTAAAGTATAGTTAGGTTTTTTTATAAGTTTGATTTAAGAAAATAAGTTTGAAAATGCAATGGCATAAGGCCAAAGTTTCTATCTTTTTTGCAAAAGTGGTCAAAGTTTATAACAAAATAAGTTCAATCAAAATTTGAAAAAGGAGGGAGAGATTTTTGAAATTAAAGAAATGGGGAGAAGATGAAGAGACTATCCTATGTACAAAATTAAAAGTTTAGAGTTGAAAAGATCTGACCAAATGGGTAGCAATCCAATAGACAAGAATGTCAATAGAAACCCAGAGTTCCCTTGGACTTTTAGAATCAAGCAACACACAAATGCACAATTATTATCTTGAAGAGCACGACATCAAATAAAGATGGCTATATCCAAGCTTATCCATTCCATGATCTTCTTCAAAGTAGCCCATGTAACAAATGAATTCCACAAGTTATAGGTTCAAAATAACAGCTTCACAATGACCATGTTGCAGATGAACTTAGAGAGATCTTGAATGATGTATCAGATGAAGTTTCAAATTACAAGCACTTGGTTTCTCAATAAGTTGGCATTGGCCAAGTCCTTTAGCATAGGAATGTTGCCTAAGTTCTAAGTCCATTTGTCAAAGATCAAGCCAACAGTCCACACACAAGTTTTTTTAGGGTTTTTTGTTGTTATTATGTACATTAATGGTCAAAGACCACACAAACAAGCAAAGTACACACCAACAAAATATATCACACAATATGGTCCAAATGGACAAAGTGAAAATTGCATTAACATAAACAATTAGAATGATATGAATAATGACAAATGAAATAAAATGCTAAAAGTAAATTGCATTAAAGTAAATGGCTTGAATTTAATACTTAGTAGTTAATAGGTTAGAAGTTAAAGTTGTTTTGCTTTTGCTTTTCATTTTAAGATGTTCTTTGGAGAACACTCAACCCACTTATCACAAGCATGGATCCTTGAACCAAGACATCTTCCAAAGGAAGGAAAAAAGGCCAAGTTTCCACACAATACCATGAAAGAGGGGATACTTACAATCTCACTAACTAGAATGCTTATGCCTTTTATGTCACAAATTTAGCGCTATGTTAAGCAATTGTAATTGGACTTATGTAGAAGTCACAACTATTTGAGGTCGGGCAATAGAATTTTGGTGTTAATGCATGTTAGAGACATAGTATTATGAACTATGCTCATGAAACATACCACACACAAAGAGAATATGCAAAAGATGTGGCCTAATCTCATCCATACTCATGTTAATTTTTCAATCAACTAGCCTCAGGATTTTGAGACATCATAGGCCAAATGGAATGAATGAATGAAGAAGGGGAATAAGATGAAGTGGAAGGGGAATGGATCACAACACAAATTGTTCAAAGGAGTACTTTTACCAAATTAATATCATCCATTCATTTTGGGAGATGGAATGTACATTCCACCAATCCCCTAAATCCAATGATATTAACTCAGCAAAGTCAAATCAACCTTGACAAAGGACCAACAACAATAGTCAAACACCAAAAAATCATCACAATTGGTCAACAAAGTTATTTGGCATTTAATCAAATTAAAAATACTAAAATAAGGCATTTAAATTAAATATGATTTGTCAAATTCCTAAAACCTCATCAAAATACCAAAGAAATGACCATGAGATTTATCATAGGTCAAACAAGGTCAAAGGACATTGGAGAATTTTTTTAAATAATTTTTGGACATTTAAAAGTATTTTTAAACAATTAAAAACAAATGCAAAATCAATTAAATCATAAAAAATATTAATAATGATCCAAAAAATAATTTTAATTCAAAATATGAAAAAGGAACTTATTTGATTTTTTTTGGTGAAACTGCCATATTTTTTGGATCAATATTAAAATTAATATGAATTAATAAAGATAAAAGGATTAAAATGATCAGAAAAAACGTGGACCACTTGATCTCCCTCATTAATTGAGGTGGCAGATCAAGTGGTCACAAGCGCGCAATCCACAATATGCCTGAGTCAACGCGTCACAGGAAAAGTAATTCAAACCAATGCACAAGGTTATTTCATTTCAAAAGGATCATGTGGCTCTGAACACGCCAACTCACCACCGGAGCTACAACTCCGATCTCCTTCTCAGGCGAGCCTCGTCGGACTGGTTCAGTCATAACCATCACCAAAATTAAAAAGAAGGACATGATTTCAAAGTAAAAATGACACTGAGCACGAATCTGACCTCAATTTATCCTAACTCCGAGTATATTGAGAGATACATGGAGTTGAAATTTGAGGTACATGAACTGAGTTGTTTCGATTTGGCCTCAAAGCAACTCAATCTTCTTGCCTACATTGGTAGGACTTCAGACAACCAAGGAATCAAGACAATTAAGCAAGATCAAGAGAGAATCGAAGAGGTTAAATTTTTTGGAAAATACCTTCAATGTAGGTCTAGATTCAGCTGTTCTTGCCTTGGCTCGTGCTTGATCTCACTCCAAATGCTTGCAGAAGAAGAATTGAATGCTTAAAAGGTCTTGGATCCCTGGAGTTTTAAATCTCAAAACAATGAGAATTCAAACTCAATTTCAAGTGAAATTCTCAGGATCATCCTTTGGAATGAGAGGGTTAGAGGTTTGGGATCAAAGCTGGCACGAATGTGTGTGAAAATCTGAGCATATGAAGCTCTATTTATAGCCAATTCAATTGATATTTGCACACTTTAAGTGAACTTCCAAAATTAGCAATGTGTGATGCATGAGTGCATGGGCGTGTGCAGGCCCACGAAATCACTCTATCTGATCCATAATTGAGTGTAAGCAAGGCTGAAGTCATGTTGGAATGCTAGGCAATTGTGCATGGATGTTTGAAGTTTAATTTTGCCAAATGATGACACCACGTTCAAGTCATGCGCAGCCTATTTATTTCTTGTCCAAAATGGACGAATTTGGGCTTTTTGGAAATGTTGGATCAAGAGGAACAACTTTCATGTTCAACACTTTTCCATTTGAAGCTTAGAACTTGAAGAATTTTGTGGTGGAAGTTTGGAAATTTTAACATATTGAAATTTTTTCTAAGTATCAAGCCATATGTCTCAATATTCCACCTTGCTTAACTTTTTATGTGAGCTTCAAATGAGAAAGGTTTCTTCATCAAAGTTGTATCTCTCTCGAATAAATTCAAAATGGTCACCAATTTCATGTCATTTGGATTTGAAATGATAGAGTTATGCATTTTTGAAGTTTGAAAAAATCACTTGATCAATGGTGAAATTCTAGTTATCAGACTTTGGATGTCACACTGGTTGTTATGACATCCAATTCTGCACAGACAGGGATTATGCAGAACTTAACAGTAAGTGCAGTAAATAACACAAGTAATTGTTCACCCAGTTCAGTCCAACATGACCTACATCTGGGGGCTACCAAGCCAGGGAGGAAATCCACTATTAGTAGTATCAATTCAAAGCTAAACTCACTCGTTTACAACTTATCACTTAATCCCTACCCAATGCAATTTCAATCTTAACCTAAGATCAGAGTTCCTACTCACTCCCCCTCAATCACCTCAGTGATATTAAAGACACTTTGAAGTCACACTTCAAAAACAACTCTTGATTATGCTTCACAGCTTAAATCAAGATACACAGCACTCACGCTTAAAAGCTTTGAGTGACACAACACTTACAACTCAATGAACACCCTATGCCAAAGCAATCATCTACTTGATAATGGCTTGGCTTACAAGATACGTCTAATACAAGACTCACAAAATACAGCAGTGAAGTATGATGGACACACTAAATCTTCACGCCTCAAAATCCCCGAAACTGAATGAAGGAATGCCTTCCTTTTTATATTGCAGCACCTGGGCTTTTGCACCTGTATTTTCCTGAATTTTAGGTCACACAAGTTCCCTCAAATTCAACATTTAGGTTGCTAACAAATAGGCTATTTGTTAGGTTCATTGAGTGTAGCTTGGTTGTTGATTTCCTGAATTTTCTCTCAGCTGTTGAATCCCTAAAGAATAGCCTGAGAAAAAGCTGAAACAGAAAACTGAACAACCTACAATTTAGCATATGCTGTCAGGCACGAATGTCACGACATTCAGCTTGACATCAAGGTCCATATGCTGAGTCTGTTTTTCCAGAAAATAGACTATACAATTTTGCTGACCTGTACATGATCAAAATGACCGTACTACAGTAACAGCTTACATTAATAAATGTCAAAGTGTCCAACTTAACATTTATACATTTGGCCTTAAGTTAGTTCTGTTATTCTCTTGAAGAACAAACTAAGTTTTATGCTGAAGTATAGCAGAACACCACTCTGCCTAATCTTCAGTAGCTGCTGTCACTGATGAATGTCACAACATCCAGTTTGACATTCAGTTAGTAGGCCTTATGCCAGGTCTGGTTCTTCCTTGATAACCAGACTGCAGATGAATACTAAGTTCTAACAGAACTTCTGTTCCTTAGTATCTGTTGACAGGTATGAATGTCACAGCATTCAATAATCCTGTGTTAGCTAGTCCTGCAGTAACTACAATGTAGTCACCTATACATGTCATGACATCAGTCAAGACATTAGTGTTTTACCATATAATGCAGCCAATCAAACACCTACAAACTCCCCCTTTGGCAAATTTTTGGCTAAAACACTTTGATCCCCATAACAGAGTTCATAGCAGCGGAATAATACTAGCTAATACACTCAGAGTGGCAGCACACTCACTCACATGGAAGTTAAATAAAAACTTCACATAGCAGCACACACATATTAGAAGTTGCACCTAAACTTCAACATCAGCTGCAGGGGGGAATCTTCAGATCTGTCATGAGAGTCTGTTGTAGAGACCCACTCTGTTTGTCAGGGGTATTGGTGGTTATTACTCCCCCTTTTTGTCAAAAATGTTGCCAAAGCCAGCAACATAGCCAGAGCACACTGACAGAGTTCCAGACTTGGTTTTACTTCACAGTTTCAACCAAGTTCACATCCACTTGATCTTGCTTCACAGCTTCGATCAAGTAATCACCCACTTTTGCTTTACAGTAGGTACCACCATATCAGATGCCACGATTTTGTTTCTGACATCCAGAACCACTCCTGCATGAACAGCATCCTTGAACTCCTGCAGGTGCAGTGGCCTTCTCTCTGTAGGGTGTCTCCTTACCCTCTTGTATCCACACTTGTTGTAAGCAGCATAGCTATGATCTGTTGACCCATCATAGCCTAGTACAAATTGTTTAATAGGCAGAGATATTAAACAATTTATCCCAAACATCAGTGGTTGCTATAAGGTCTCAGAGAGACATATTCCCAGTTTGCTCCTTAAGTTTTCAAACTGAGTAGCATCCAGAGCCTTTGTAAATATGTCAGCCAGTTGAAGATCCGTGGCTACATGTTCCAAAGTGATCACCTTGTCTTCCACCAGATCTCTGATGAAGTGGTGCCTAATGTCAATATGTTTGGTCCTGCTGTGTTGGATGGGATTCTTGGAGATATTGATGGCACTGAGATTATCACAGAACAATGTCATGACATTTTGAGAGACATTGTACTCAGTGAGCATCTGTTTCATCCAGACCAGTTGGGAGCAACTGCTTCCTGCAGCTATGTATTCAGCCTCTGCAGTGGACAGAGAGACACAATTCTGCTTCTTGCTGAACCACGATATGAGGTTTTCTCCTAAGAAGAAACATCCACCTGATGTGCTTTTTCTGTCATCAGCACTTCCAGCCCAATCAGCATCACAGTACCCAGATAGGACAGGCTCAGACCCATGTGAATACAACATCCCATAGTCACACGTCCCATTGATGTACTTGAGAATCCTTTTGACTTGATTCAAGTGGCTCACCTTGGGCTCTGCTTGGTATCTGGCACACACTCCAACTGCATAAGAAATGTCAGGTCTACTTGCAGTTAGATACAGCAGACTACCTATCATGCTTCTGTACAGGCATTGATCGACACTAGATCCTCCATCATCTTTGGTTAACTTCAGATGAGTAGGAGCAGGAGTCCTCTTGTGCCTGGCATTATCCATACCAAACTTCTTAACTATGTTCTTGGCATACTTGCTTTGGGAGAGAAACATAGAGTCCTCCATTTGGTTTACTTGCATTCCAAGGAAATAGGTCAGTTCTCCCACTAGACTCATTTCAAACTCAGACTGCATCTGGTGAACAAATTTATTAACCATTTGTTCTGACATTCCACCAAAGACTATATCATCAACATAGATTTGAGCTATCATGATTTTGCCTTCTTCATCCTTCACAAACAAGGTTTTGTCTATGCCACCCTTTCTGTATCCATTTGTGGTCAGAAATTCGGTTAACCTTTCATACCAAGCTCTGGGTGCTTGCTTCAACCCGTACAAGGCTTTCTTCAACTTGTATACATGCTCAGGTTGGTTAGGATCACAGAACCCTTTGGGTTGTTCCACATAGACTTCTTCATTCAGGTAGCCATTCAAGAATGCACTCTTCACATCCATTTGGAATAGCTTAAACTTCAGGATGCATGCTACCCCCAACAGCAATCTGATGGACTCAAGTCTAGCCACAGGAGCAAATGTCTCATCAAAGTCTACTCCTTCAACTTGAGTGTATCCTTGAGCTACTAGTCTTGCTTTATTTCTAGTAATTACTCCTTTCTCATCAGATTTGTTTTTGTAGATCCACTTGGTACCAATGATGTTGGACCCTTCAGGTCTTGGAACCAGCTCCCATACTTCATGCCTTGTGAACTGCTCGAGTTCCTCTTGCATGGCAATGATCCAGTATTCATCAGTCAGGGCTTCTTTCACATTCTTTGGTTCAACCTTGGAAACAAAGCAGGAATTTGAGTTTATTCCTCTTGACCTGGTAGTTACACCACTGGTGGGATCCCCTATGATAAGATCCTTAGGGTGGTCTTTCTGAATTCTAATAGATGGCACTTTGGTGGGTGCCTCTACTTCACATTCAGGAGAAGGTTCCTGTACTTCTTCAGACTTGACTGGACTGTCAGTTGGACTGTCAAGGAATGTTTCAACATCCTCCATGACATCGGTTCCTTCCTCTTTATCATCCACAATGACATTTATGGACTCCATCAGGACATTGGTCCTGTAGTTGAACACTCTGTAGGTTCTGCTGTTAGTGGAGTATCCCAGAAATACGCCTTCATCACTTTTGGGATCTAGCTTCCTTCTCTGTTCACGATCTGTGAGAATGTAGCATTTACTTCCAAAAATATGAAAGTACTTCACAGTGGGTTTTCTGCCCTTCCATATTTCATACAGAGTGGAGGAGGTTCCTTTTCTCAAGGTGACTCTGTTGTGAACATAGCACGCGGTATTCATTGCTTCAGCCCAAAAGTGCATAGGGAGCTTCTTTGCATGAATCATTGCTCTGGCAGATTCTTGAATAGTTCTATTTTTTCTTTCAACTATTCCATTCTGCTGAGGAGTTATAGGGGAGGAGAACTCATGGCTTATTCCTTCAGATGAGCAAAACTCATCAAACTTGGAATTCTTGAATTCAGTACCATGATCACTTCTTATCCGGACCACACAACTGTCCTTTTCCCTTTGAAGTCTTATGCACAGATCTTTGAAGACATCAAATGTATCTGACTTCTTTCTGATGAAGCTAATCCACGTGTATCTGGAATGGTCATCAACCACCACGTAAGCATACTTCTTCCCACCAAGACTTTCAACCTGCATAGGTCCCATTAGGTCCATGTGCAACAGTTCCAGAACTCTGGAGGTTGTGGAATGTCCCAGCTTCGGGTGTGACATCTTGGTTTGCTTGCCCACTTGGCATTCTCCACAGACTCTTCCTTCATCAATCAGAAGCTTTGGTATTCCTCTGACTGCTTCCTTGGATATGATCTTCTTCATTCCCCGTAAGTGGAGATGTCCAAGTCTTCTATGCCACAGCTTCACCTCCTGTTCTTCCTTGGCTGAGGAGCATGTTGTGGAAAAGTTAGAGAGATCAGGTTCCCACAGGTAGCAGTTGTCTTTGGACCTGGTTCCTCTCATAACTTCCTGATTGTCACCATTTGTTACAATGCACAGCTCCTTAGTAAACTGAACATGAAAACCTTGATCACACAGCTGACTTATGCTGATGAGGTTTGCAGTTAGTCCTCTTACTAACAGCACATTGTTCAGTTTTGGCACTCCAGAACAGTCCAGTTTGCCCACACCTCTTATTTTTCCTTTGGCACCATCACCAAAAGTCACATAGCTGGTAGTGTGAGGTTGAATATCTACCAGTAGATTTTCCATACCAGTCATATGTCTTGAGCATCCACTGTCAAAGTACCAGTCTTCTCTGGAAGAAGCCCTTAGGGAAGTGTGTGCTATCCTAGCATACCATTGTTGCTTCTTAATGGGAACACATCGCTTACGTGTTTTATGCTTAGATCTGACATGTGAGGCTCTGTTAGGGAAACCATGAATCCAGTAGCAGAAGGCTTTTATATGTCCAAGCCTGCCACAGTGGTGACACCTCCAATTCTGGTATTTCCTCTTCTGATGATCATTCATCCTAGCTCCTCGATGTTGAGACATTGGCTTTGACATCTGCTTGAACTTCTGAACTCTAGCCTTTGGGCGTTTGTGTTCAGCTCTTTTTCCAAATCCTAGCCCAGATTTGGTTCCAGACTGCTGTCCCACTTTTAGAATTTCTTCCAAGGTGTCAGTTCCCTTATTCATCATTCTGATGGATTTGGTCATCTGGTTCAGCTTGGAGGTCAGCAGGGCTATCTCATCATTTAGCCCCTCTATGGCAGACAGTTGCTTCTGTCTCTCATCTTCCAGTTCCTTGATGAGTTTCTTCTGCTTTTCTCCTTGTGCACGCACTTCTGCACTGGTGGTACACAACTTCTTATATGCTGCAGCAAGTTCATCAAATGTCAGCTCATCTGCACTTGTGTCATCTTCAGAGACACACACACTGGTTAGTGCAGTAACATGTTTGGCAGATTCTCCTTCAGATTCACTTTCAGAATCTCCTTCAGACCATGTGATAGCTAGCCCCTTATTTTGCAATTTGAGGTAAGTAGGACATTCAGCTCTGACGTGTCCATACCCTTCACAACCATGACACTGGATTCCCTTCCCATGGTTGAACTTCTCCTCAGAAGTTGATCTTTTCTTAATGTCAGACGGGATGTTCTTGACATTAGGTCTACCTCTTTGATCAATCTTCTTCATGAACTTGTTGAATTGCCTCCCAAGCATGGCTAGGGCTTCTGATATACTTTCATCACCTCCAGTATATCCTTCCTCTGACTCCTCTTCAGCATTAGATATAAAGGCTATGCTTTTCTTCTTCTCAGCATACTCACCTAAGCCCATTTCAAAGGTTTGGAGAGAACCAATGAGCTCATCTACCTTCATATTGCTGATGTCCTGAGCCTCCTCTATGGCAGTGACCTTCATAGCAAACCTCTTAGGCAAGGACCTGAGAATCTTTCTTACAAGTTTCTCTTCTGTCATTTTCTCACCTAGTCCACCAGAGGTGTTTGCAATTTCAAGAATATTCATGTGAAAGTCATGAATAGTCTCATCCTCTTTCATCCTCAGATTTTCAAACTTGGTTGTCAACATCTGAAGTTTGGACATCTTCACCTTGGAAGTACCTTCATGAGTTACCTTGAGGGTATCCCAAACTTCCTTAGCTAGTTCACAATGGTGCACCAGCCTGAAGATGTTCTTAGTGATTCCATTGAACAGTGCATTCAAGGCTTTGGAATTTCCAAGAGCTAATGCCTCTTGTTCCTTGTCCCAATCTTCTTCAGGAATCTGCACACTGACTCCATCTTCATCAGTCCTCGTTGGATGTTCCCATCCCTTGTTGACAGCTCTCCAGACTTTGCTGTCTAGAGACCTTAAGAAGGCTATCATGCGAGGCTTCCAGTCATCATAATTAGATCCATCCAACATGGGTGGTCTGTTTGAGTGTCCTAAATCCTTGTCCATGGTACTAGAAAGTAACTTCCCTAGATCTCACCCAGAACTTCACAGGCAGGGTGCCTGCTCTGATACCAATTGAAATTCTAGTTATCAGACTTTGGATGTCACACTGGTTGTTATGACATCCAATTCTGCACAGACAGGGATTATGCAGAACTTAACAGTAAGTGCAGTAAATAACACAAGTAATTGTTCACCCAGTTCAGTCCAACATGACCTACATCTGGGGGCTACCAAGCCAGGGAGGAAATCCACTATTAGTAGTATCAATTCAAAGCTAAACTCACCCGTTTACAACTTATCACTTAATCCCTACCCAATGCAATTTCAATCTTAACCTAAGATCAGAGTTCCTACTCACTCCCCCTCAATCACCTCAGTGATATTAAAGACACTTTGAAGTCACACTTCAAAAACAACTCTTGATTATGCTTCACAGCTTAAATCAAGATACACAGCACTCACGCTTAAAAGCTTTGAGTGACACAACACTTACAACTCAATGAACACCCTATGCCAAAGCAATCATCTACTTGATAATGGCTTGGCTTACAAGATACGTCTAATACAAGACTCACAAAATACAGCAGTGAAGTATGATGGACACACTAAATCTTCACGCCTCAAAATCCCCGAAACTGAATGAAGGAATGCCTTCCTTTTTATATTGCAGCACCTGGGCTTTTGCACCTGTATTTTCCTGAATTTTAGGTCACACAAGTTCCCTCAAATTCAACATTTAGGTTGCTAACAAATAGGCTATTTGTTAGGTTCATTGAATGTAGCTTGGTTGTTGATTTCCTGGATTTTCTCTCAGCTGTTGAATCCCTAAAGAATAGCCTGAGAAAAAGCTGAAACAGAAAACTGAACAACCTACAATTTAGCATATGCTGTCAGGCACGAATGTCACGACATTCAGCTTGACATCAAGGTCCATATGCTGAGTCTGTTTTTCCAGAAAACAGACTGTACAATTTTGATGACCTGTACATGATCAAAATGACCGTACTACAGTAACAACTTACATTAATAAATGTCAAAGTGTCCAACTTAACATTTATACATTTGGCCTTAAGTTAGTTCTGTTATTCTCTTGAAGAACAAACTAAGTTTTATGCTGAAGTATAGCAGAACACCACTCTGCCTAATCTTCAGTAGCTGTTGTCACTGATGAATGTCACAACATCCAGTTTGACATTCAGTTAGTAGGCCTTATGCCAGGTCTGGTTCTTCCTTGATAACCAGACTGCAGATGAATACTAAGTTCTAACAGAACTTCTGTTCCTTAGTATCTGTTGACAGGTATGAATGTCACAGCATTCAATAATCCTGTGTTAGCTAGTCCTGCAGTAACTACAATGTAGTCACCTATACATGTCATGACATCAGTCAAGACATTAGTGTTTTACCATATAATGCAGCCAATCAAACACCTACAAATGGTATAAATCAAAAGTGACCTATAATGTAACCTCATATCAGATGCTCAAAAATGTTGAATCAGATCTCACTCCAAACATAAAAGTTGAATTAGACCTATTGAATTTGATTGTGCAACTTGTAAATCTTTCATCTCATAAAAATTGAGCAAGTTATGGCCTTGGGAAGTTGACTTTCAAATTAGGGTTTAGACAAAATGACCTATAATGTTTCAACATAGAAAATGATTTTCCAAGCAAAACTAGCTCTAGGTCTCAACATGAAAGTTGTTTGTAATGTCATTTAGAGCAAGTTTAAGCTTGGAATAATTTTCATATGGTGAAAATTGTAGGAGATAGGGTCTAGGGAGACCCAGTTTTGATCAGATGAATTCATCTGGCTAACCACCATCAACCAACTTGCTAACCTTAAATTCTCTTAACTTTCTAGGCTCATGGTAGATCATATATGCATAAGATGATGAATTTTGAAGTGTACCTTCATAAATTTGATCAATTGATGAGATAGCTTATTGGAGAAGTTACTCAAGATACCCAGTCAAACTAGGGTTTTCAATGCAAATCACCCTCAAACTCTTGAAGAATGCTTGATAAATATTACATGTAGAGATCATCGGGACTCATATATGATGTTTATGACCATCCTTGAATCAATCCATGGTTGTGATATTTGTTCATGAGGGTCTCAAACACTAGATATGGACTTGATATATCAATGGAGATCATGCCCTACCTACAAAAGAGTTAAGCAAATTGATGCGTTTGAAAACTTGATGTTCGCAAGTATACGAACGCGTCAGAGTAATATAAAAGATTATCGTATCCACAGAGACCAAGTGTCAATCTATCGTTATCTATCGTTATGGTGTTTATCAAAGGCGGTCAAAATAAGTGTTTTGTAGTGTGCAATAAAAAGTAAAGTATTGAAATAGAATATAATTAATAAAGACAGGGTCGAATGTAATTCACGTAATCAATTGATAATCCAAGTACTTGCTAATAGAACTACTTATGGGCAATGTTTCCTACTTTGAAAAGAACTAATTTAACAGGAACTGTCGCTTTCGCGTATTCAGAACCGAGTTGTACTCCCTAATCAAACCTTCTTATTGTCACTTATAAAAAGGCGCGCATTGCGTTAGAGTAGTAAACCTATTTTTAAGAAATATAGTATCTTGACTAAGTTGAAAAGTATTATAACCTGGATTTCTTAACCAAAAGAGGTTCTCACGAACCAGACTCTAAACTTATAAACGCGTCCGAAAATAGTTTTAAAATCTCTTTTCTTCTTGATGTTAAAAACTCCTAATGAACTAAACAAAGCGCTTTCGCTGTTTTTGAAATAGTTAAAAACAATTAAGTTTATAAAGACGTTGGACGGCTTTCGATCTTACCCAACGGAATTGAAGTGCGGGAAAACATAAGTTGAAAATTAAAGTAGCCCTTTAAGTGTTTCTACGAACAATTGTACGAATTACTGGTTTAATTACGATCCTTACATTCTAGCCTTATAAATTTAGCTAGACATGGTAAAGTAAAAGTGCATTAATGTAAATAAAAGTAGTGCGAGTGCGGAAAGTAAATAATTTAAAGCGAGTGCGGGAAATAAATAAAGTAAAAGCGAGTGCGGGAAATAAATAAAGTAAAAGCGAGTGCAGGAAATAAATAAAGTAAAAGCGAGTGCGGGAAATAAATAAAGTAAAAGCGAGTGCGGGAAATAAATAAAGTAAAAGCGAGTGCGGGAAATAAATAAAGTAAAGGCGAGTGCGGGAAATAAATAAAGTAAAGGCGAGTCCGGGAAATAAATAAAGTAAAGGCGAGTAATAAAAACCTGCTCCAATCGGAGGGCTGAGTAAATTGCAATGCGGAAATGTAAATGACGGCAGGATTAACTTCCTTCCAAAGTGCTCCAAACTTGATTACAGACTCTATCACAGACTTGATGACACAATTGTGGTAACACTCCAATGCGAAGCGATTACCACTATAAAATACTAAATATATGCCTAAGTGAAACAAAGTTGCTTCTGAGTTTGCCTTTGCTCTAAGTTTAGATGATGGTAAAACTGAATTCGCGTTTCTATTTATAAGCAAATAAAAAAAGGTGGAAATGACTTGGATGCCCTTCAACTTGAAAATAGAGGAAACCGTTTCCTTCTTGTGGCGCCCGCCACAAGGCTATGGCGCCCGCCACAAGCACAAAGTGGGGCGCCTTAGTGGATGAAGTGGGGAAACTAGGGAGTTGAGGAAGTTGGACTTGGACACGTCATGGCTTGGTCTGTGGCGCCCGCCATGGGGTAGGCCATAAGCACAAAATGCTGAATTTTAGGGTTTTTAGCTCTTTTTCACTCCTTTTCTCGATCGGGGCTCTGATCAAAGTAAAAACCTGAAAACAAAGGAAAACACAGTAATAACACAACAAAATGATAATAAAACGACTAGAATGCATGTGAAATCAGAGTCGAAAATACGTAAATTTTAGTGTGATCAAACTCTCCCACACTTAAACCTTTGCTTGTCCTCAAGCAAAACATTATAAAGCTCATAAAAGAAAAACTGGTGTAAACGAGTGCTTCAGGTAGAAATTCTAAGTTCAAGTCGGGATGCAGTGATAGGCACTAACTGAGTGAACTAAGGGTATCATGATAACACTAATCCGCAAATACGGACATAAACTTCATTCCTATATTAACCAACCCACATTATCCCACAATATCTAGGCCTGCCTCTTCATCTCTTTTTGTGTCCTTTTCATTCAGGCGCAATCACATTAAGCCCGTTATCCGTACATGCTTCATAGTAGAGTGGCCTGTTAGTGATTATGATCAGAGCTTGGGGTCTCTGGCACATCAACATGTGTAAACCCTTTTATTGGACCCAACTGTAGTTGTGGGGGATCAGATCGTAATCCACCCTACCGAGTTCAGTGCCAGATACCTCTGAACCAACCAACAGTGGGTACTGCTTTTCTTTTTCTTTTTGTAGAAATTTTTTACAATTCTTTGGTTTAAATGACTTTGTGAGGGTCACCTATATCGGAGTTGCCTTTTTGCTTTCTTTTATTTTTTTGTTTTTCTGGATCATTCACTTATTTGCATCGGTCCCCTACGTAGAGGATGCGTAGGCCGGAGCTGACTGCTGAGATAAACTACTAAGGACTTATACGGAAACGATGATTAAGGCCATGGTATATGGGGTTTCGGGAATGATTCCTATATTTACGAAGCTTATGGGTGCTAAAACAGATACTGATGTTTCGCAAAGTTCTCCCAAGTCACTGTATCCTTACTCAAAACATGTCCTTAAAACCTGAAAACTTTCGAAATAACACCTATTTTCTTTTGCAAAAATTTTTTTGGTGGGGCTAAAGGTATGGGGAGGTAGGATTGTACTAAGGATCTACTATATTTGGTGACTCGTCAGACTCATGCATTATACTAAAAAGCAAAATAAATGACTGAAAGGGAAATTAAACAACTAAAAGGAAATAAACAGTCTAAAAACAGCAAATAAACTGAAAATAAAAGGAAAACGATAAATGCTCCTCCCACACTTAAATTGAACATTGTCCCCAATATTTCGAAATAAGATAAGGGAAGAGTTACCTGGCAACCTATTGCTGACCACTAGTGCCCTCGCCATCCTGAGGTAGACGACGGGATCGGGTACGACGACGGTCTCTCTGATCCATCCTCGCCTGCAGGGCATCCTGAGCGGTCCTCATGTCTCGAAGGTGACCTAAAATGGTACCTTGGGTGGCTTCAATTAGTGCCATGTGTCTCTGGTGGTATTGTTGTTGACGGGCTTGCGTATCGGTGATCACTTGCAGGGACTGTAGGACAGTGTCGTAGGACCTGTCTGTCCTCCACTGTGATTGTTGCATGAAGTTCATATTATCTGTCATTTGTTGCTGGATGGTAGATGTAGCACCTCAAATTTGCACCTATCATTGTACATACCTTCTCATACTAGGTCATAGCATATCATGGTCCACTGCATAGCATTGCATTGTCCCATTTGCCTCAAGTGCAAGCCAATCAAGAAATTAGGTCAAACTGATCAGGAGATCAGTCAGTCAAGCAAGCAAGCACAATTCTCAAGGAGCCAAGGCCCTAGGGTTGGTCCAACATGTTCACATGACTTGGGGATCCATTTGAAGTGTTTTGGTCAAGGATTGGATGTTCAGAAGTCATCAGTCAATGCACAATCAGTCAGAAACCCTAAAAGTCAACTGTTGGTCAACTGTCCATTTAATCAGTGATTTGATGATGGAAATTGGTTTGAGAGGTCTCATTCATGTCCATATAAGCCTCATATATCTTGGCAAACACCATCATGGAAGAATTTGAAGCCAGATCAGAAATTTCCAAAAATGGAAACTGGACCTGTAATTGAAACCTGCCAAAAATGGAAAGTCTTGATCCTCAAACTTACATCATGATACAAGCTTCAAATGAATTTTTGCCCAACATGAAAGTTGAAGATCTTGTTCTCCCATTTCCAAAAAGTCCAAGAACACTCAATTCCCATGTATGGTTGGCAAGTTATGATCGAATCATTTTCAGAAATTCTTGAACTTCAAAAGGCCATATCTCTCAAACCATTTGGCCAATTTGGGTGGGGTTTTTTCCTACAAGTCACATTTGATCCCCTCTTTCCAAAAATGTAATTTTCATGTACCAAAACTTCACCAATCAAAATGGCATTTTTGGACTTGCATGAATTAATTTCAAGTGTGGTACAAAAGTGAGTTTCAAAATTAACCATTCCTAATCAATTCTACCAATCAAACATGTTCTGAAATGTCATTTGAGACTTGTTGCAAGCTCATTTTCGTGCAGTACACATAGCCATCACCTACTTGCTTGAAATTTGGCCAAAAGTACACTTTTACCAACTCCTTTCCATATTTTCATGAACCATGATTTGTACTCTTAAACAGAGTATTTAAACATCATTTTCTGTCAATTGAGAACCCTAGCAGCCACACAAACCAACAGAAAAAAATCATATTCTCAAAATCCATTTTTTTTGCATTTTGGCATTTTTCTTGAGAAAACCTCAAAGGGCTCGAGCCACACTTGTTTGTGCCATCATTCACAATCATGTTGGAAGCCATTGCAAGCAAGGAAATGCAGCTGTAAAGCCATGTTCATGGACTGTTTTGGAAGAGCTTCATTAATGGCAGAAGTTGTTTACATCCAAACCAAGCCATTTCAAGCCAAAGTTCTTCTCCCACTCATCAACTGGAGTGTTAAGGGCCAGCTGTTTTGAGCTTCCACGACCAAAGAACATCAGAATCACACTGCCCTTCAAGATTTGGTAAGGATTCGAACTCAATCTTTGATGAAATTACATGATGCATCTTGTAGATCTTTTCCTTGTGAGTGTCGTGAGCTTTGAGTCAAGTGAAATCGTGCCAAAATGAGAGAGAACGAGGGTTTTGAAGTTTTATGTTTATGACAAGATTCGGTCGATTCTTGATGTTGTTGTTGTTTTTAGACAAATTGCATATTGATTCGTGTTAGGGGTTGTTGGATCTTCATGAAAATGTGCTTAAATGGTGTTTCTGAGACCTTTTGGATTTTCTGGAAAAATCACGTTGAAGGTGATGAAGAACATCATACTGTTCTTGGTTGCTGGAGAATTTCCTGCGGATTCTCCTGCAACCTTCATAGCGTTTCCCATGACTTTTCCTGCGGATTCTGGGTTAGGGTTTTTTGTGCATGAAGGCGCTACTGTTGCATGGGCACGGACCAATAGAAACATTTCATTTCCGTGCCCTAAACGCGGCCGTTTGATTAAGTGGATGGCTTATTTACAAGTTTGCCACTCGGGGCCCATGACACATTGAATTATTTTGGTTTCTTTTTCAATTATTTCACTTTGATCCATCCAACTTACAAAATTCATAACATCATCATTTTAAATCCAAATTTCATGGGAATTTTTGCATTGTGTTCATCTGGATCTCTACTTTTTTATCATGATTTTTGCTGATTTTTTGGATGAGTGGATTTTAAATGGCATTAGGGTTTGTAACATGTATGCATATTTTGTACACTTTGCCAAAACCTTTGTGAAATGATGATGCTTTATCCAATGGCCCTGAAATTTTTTGTGCTTAAACTAGACACACTCATGGTGATTTTGGTGTAGAGTTTGTGAATTTATCATTGCTGGTTTGTGAGTTATGATTTTTTGAATTAGGGTGTGACAATTTGTGTCACACTATTGATGTCCAACTTCATGATTTTCATTGCCATGCTTCTTGACTTCCAATTGATCTGATTTTTTGCATGAACCTACTATTGGATGTCTAGTTTACATGTGAATTTTCTTGGAATTATTTGTGGCATTTCCTAATTTTTGAGATTTTCTCCCCTGCTTGGTCATATGTTGACTTTTTGTGACACTTGTTCCCATTTCATTTGGGAAATTCTCATACTTTATTAGATGGACATGAAATTTTACATGAGATAACTAGACATCTTAATCTTTGACATGGTTTTAGTCCCATTCATTTATCATACACCATCTCTGATTTGTGAATTTTTCAAGTTGATGCATGTTTGGTTGACTTCTTTGAGCATGTTCAAAATGGCTTTGACTTTCTGATTTTCATTGACTGCCTTCCACTTGTCCAAATGAGATGAAATTTGACATGCTTACCATTCTGTGGGTTGTGATTGGTCATGATTTATTTGGTGATTTTTAGAAATGTTTAAGATTGCTTTTGAGTTAAGTCTTGCTGTTGACTTCTATGAGCTCTCATTTGCCATGCTTTGACTTCTTTTGCTTATGAAATGATGATGGTGCATGATATGAACATGAAACCAATTGGGTTTGCTTCCTAAATGTTTGAATTTGATTTTGATTGGACATTGCTTGCTGTTTTGGCTTTCTCATTCATTTTTGACCCTAGGCTTGTCCTAGTGGTCCTGTGGCTTATGTTTGAGTTCATGTTTTCAGGTTAAGCTACAAATGCTTCAAAGAGATCACTACAATTTGATTGAGTTCATTTGTTTATCATGACTAACATGCTTGTTTTGTAGGTTGCTTGGCTCACATGCCTTGAACCTTGTGCATTGCACATTTATCTGCTTGTGCTGACTGATTAACCTTTGTTTCATTCTGATTTAACTTTGACTTGTATACTAACTGTGCTTGACTGATTTCAGGTACTTTAGTTGCTTTTAGTTCCTTGTGAACTTTGCTTGATAAGCAATTTGCATTGAGGTATATTTCTAATCTTCATGTAGTCTGGAAGACCTGGCCTGTTACTTGGCCAGGCAACTGTCTGAAGTCCTCCTTAAGAGGCAATGTTTGTGGATGTTTAATTTTGTCCTTGTATAGAGTCAAAGACCTCCTAAGTGAAGAGGCGATTGGCAGAACCCAAGGGATATGCAACCTATCCCCTGCTATTCTGTGTGTCATCTGTTTTGCTCACACCACTGTGTTGATGCATTGCAGATACAAACCCAAGATCTTGTACAATTGTACAGTTGAGTCAGTTCAAATGTGTAGAAGGGTTCCCACTTTCTGAACCCACACATTCTTGTCATAAGCTCTCCCAGGCCAGGGATAAGAGATGTGAAGTCTCATCTTCACTCACCTTTCATCTGCTTCACCTTAGCCCCTCAATGGCAAGGTTAAGAGCACATTCACCCAGTTCCAGAGGTTTGTTTGTTGAGGTTGATATGACCCCTCGACTAAAACCTAACCCTGTTTGAGCCACTTGCTTGTGTATAGTGTGTGCTATCTGTGCTTGTATGTTTGTTTGACTTGCTTCCTGTGCAAGTTAGGGTTAATTTAGACTTGCTTCCTGTGCAAGTTAGGTTTTGCTTGGCTTGCTTCCTGTGCAAGTTAAGTGTGTGTGTGGCTTGCTTCCTGTGCAAGTCATGATTAGGATAGGCTGGCTCCCTGTGCCAGTTAGCTAGAAACCTTAACTTAGGGATGACTTTGCATGACAACATCTAGGCTCGAGTCGTAGTCTCCCTAGAGTTGTGTCTCCCTCTGTTATCTGGTTAGGCTAGTCCTTTATCCCTGCGTAGGGGAACTACGTCGCCCTGATCCTCATACCAGATGAGGTACGTAGGCAGGAGATGAGCTGATCTCTCCGGGCGCCTGTGTCTTTGTTTTGTCTTGTTGTGTGCTTGGAAGCTGATGTAAGTCCATCGAGTGGCATTCGGGTTCTAGTGTGAGTTTGTCTGGTTCGGATGCTGATGTAAGCCCAGTGATTGGCAGTCAGGCTCCACGTTTGCCTCTTTGTGTGTGTTTTGGTTCGGATGCTGATGTAAGCCCAGTGATTGGCATTCAGGCTCCACGTTTGCCTTTGTTTGTGTTTGTTTGTGTGCGTGTCAGCCGAGCTACGAATGCTCTGATTCTTCTCTCGTCCGAGAAGATACGTATGCATAGGATGCGATATCCTAGCGAGCATGTGTCGTTTCCCCCAGTCCGAACTACTTCGACTCTGATGTCTATGCCTGATAGACTAAGTAGGCCCAGGATGCGATATCCTGCCGAGTCAGTTTCAGTCTTGTTTGTTTTCTTGTGTCTCTTTCAGTCAGTGTGTGTGAGTTTGAGCAGTGTTTAGCAACCATTTTCCTTCCTATTGTGCGTGGATCCCGTCGAGTACGACAGATGCGTAGGGGTGCTAATACCTTCCCTTCGCATAACCGACTCCCGATCCCATTCTCTTTGGTCGCGAGACCATGTTCTTTCCTAGGTTTACTTCGAGCGTTTCCTTTCCCTCTTTTGGGATAAATAACGCACGGTGGCGGCTCTGTTGTTCTTGTTTTCCCGCCGGTTTTTCGCGTGATGCGACAGCTGGCGACTCTGCTGGGGAATATAGAGAAGTTGACCTGTGCTGGTCCATCTTCCCTAAGCGAGTCTCTCCTAGCGCTCTCTAGGATAGGGTTTGGTTGCTTTTGCTGTTGTTTATTGCATTCATTTATATATATTTGCATTTATTGTTTGCATTAATGTTTGCATTCATATTCATATTCATCTGGCTGGTTGTCTGTTTCTCTCTGTTGGGGTGGGAGTTACATGAGGTAAAAGGCCCAATACCCAGGCCATGAGTGAAATCTAGGATACTTAGGAATAGAGTGATTCATGGGAAGCGGGTGGTATTGCGCCACTTAGCGGAGCATTGATATCACGAGTAGTCCAGACCCTGGTGGGACATTATCGTTACATACTTCGGGTGTGTATATGATGGTGTTCTGCGAAAGGTTATTTATGCTGCGTTTCTCTCGACCTTACCCTGGCCTAGATGACACCCGTGAGTGGGGAGGGAATGATCATTATTACAGGTACAGTTGGTGACTTGTTGGTGACTTGTTGGTGACTTGTGATCCTGTTGGCGACTATTGGTTCAGAATTTTGGGGTCTCAGATGACTTTGGGTTTCAGATGAATTTGTGGTTCCGAGTTCAAGCCGAAGCTTTGATCCTGTGTTCTGAGAGACACAGCCAACCAGTCGTGTCTGCATCATTTGCATCATAGCATATTTATTTTTCAAAAGAAACGCAATAAAAAAGATACAAAAAAAAAGAAAAGGGGAGAAAAAAAAAACAAAAAAAATAATCCCTGCATGCATATCATTTCTCAGGTACATTCCAGAGCTTGTTCACTGATAGAGATGGCAACAGTCCCAGAGTTGAAGCGGAAGACTTGTTCCTGCAGCTTTTACCGTGAACCTTTGACGTCTCTGATTGAGTTGAGCAACCTTATGACCAGTGGTAACCAGAAGGGGTTTGTTGACCAGTATGGAGATATTCTGACGCTGTTGAAGATGGTAGTCGATCCGGTGCCGTTGCAGACTCTTCTACAGTTCTACGACCCAGAGCTTCATTGTTTCACCTTTCAAGATTATCAGTTGGCGCCTACTCTTGAGGAGTACTCCATTCTGCTGAGTGTCCCGGTCCGGTATCAGGTTCCTTTCCTGGATGTGCCCAAGGAGGTTGATTTCAGAGTTGTTGCCAGAGCTCTCCATTTGGGTATCAAGGAAGTCAGTGATAGTTGGAAGTCCAGTGGGGATGTTGTAGGTTTGTCTTTGAAGTTTCTGTTGAGGGTAGCTAGAGAAGAAGCAGAGAAGGGAAGTTGGGAAGCCTTTCATGCTCAGTTGGCCGTCATGATCTATGGGATCGTCCTGTTTCCGAGTATGCCCAATTTTGTTGACTATGCTGCAGTCAGTATTTTCATTGGAGGAAATCCAGTTCCTACTCTATTAGCTGACACTTACTATGCTATTCACAGTAGGCATGGTAAGGGTGGGGCTATCAGGTGTTGTCTCCCGCTTTTGCTCAGGTGGTTCTTGTCTCTTCTGCCAGTCAATGGATCTTTTGCGGATGCTCAGAGCACGCATAAGTGGACTCAGAGGGTTATGTCTCTTACCTCCTATGATATCAGGTGGCAATCTTACCGGATGGATGTGCGTAATGTCATTATGAGCTGTGGAGGATTCCGTGATGTGCCACTCGTAGGGACTAGGGGTTGCATCAATTACAACCCGGTTCTTTCTCTCCGCCAGTTGGGGTTTGTGATGAAGGGAAGACCACTTGAGGTTGAGGTAGCAGAAAGTGTGTATTTTGAGAAGCAGAGTGACCCGGATAGATTGGAGCAGACAGGAAGAGCTTGGAAGTCTATTGGTGTGAAGGATGGATCTGTCTTAGGGAAGAAGTTTGCCGTTGCTATGCCTGATTACACTGATTGGGTCAAGGAGAGAGTAGAAACTTTGTTGTTACCCTACGATAGGATGGAGCCGTTGCAGGAGCAACCTCCTTTGATCCTTGCTGAGAGTGTGCGTGCGGAGCACTACAAGCAAGCCCTGATGGAGAATCGCCGTTTGAGAGAGAAGGAGCAGGATACCCAGATGGAGCTGTACAAAGCCAAAGCTGATAGTTTGAACTTGGCTCATCAACTCAGAGGAGTGCGAGAAGAAGATGCTAGCAGACTGAGAAGCAAGAAGAGATCCTACGAGGAGATGGAGAGCATGTTAGATGCAGAACACCGGGAGTGCATGAGGCTGCAGAGGGTTGAGGCCAGCTATCAGAAGAAGATCAGAGACTTGGAGAAGCAACTCAGAGATAAAGACATCCAGTTGAAGAAGGAAGTAGACTCGAGACAGGCATCAGAGAACCACCTTGGAAGAGAAGTGGTAGAGCTTAGACGACAAATGAAGGAGAAGATCACTCTTTTGCCAGAATGTTCAGAATGTGACCTGTTGGTAGACCAGTGTCAGTACTTGAAGACTCTCATTCCGGGAGGCCGTTTGTCTTAGCTGGTATCTTTGATATGTATGTTGAGAATCACCTCCAGGCTTGTTGGATGGGATTCATTGTTGTACTCCGATTGTTTGGATTTTCTTTGTCGACTTTGTTGTATGATCCTGTTACTCAGATAGATGAGGTTGTTGGTTTCACCTTGTACTCATCACTCTTGTGTATGTTGTTTCTGTGCTTCTATGTTGCTCTTGCTGCAGGTTGCCATCTCTTGACTCAGGCTCTTTGAATGCCTGAGAAATGAACATATCATGTGCATCATACGCATCATTAGCACCATACTCATATCATTTTGCATAACAGGTGTTCTTGGTCGTGACTTCTCACTCTTGGTTCCTGTTCAGGCAGAATAGCTGATCAACGTCCGCACCGCTACTCAACAAGACTGAATCAACAGAGAGGTATGGATCAAGTTCAAGCTGAGTTGGCTGAGATGAAGGCTAACATGGCCCAGTTCATGAATATGATGCAAGGGGTTGCACAAGGTCAAGAAGAACTTCGAGCCATGGTTCAGAGACAAGAAGCTGCAATTCCACCGGTCAACCATGCTCCGCCAGAGGGAGGCCCGGTCAATGATAATAATGTTGCTGCTGCTGTACCCATCAACAACTATGCTACAGGTGATGAGTTGGGGGGAATTCGAATCAACGGTCAACCTATTGCTCCAGATGCCGCTAATGCCAGAGCAGTCCGTGCCCCGGCCCGTAATCCTGTTCCGATTGTTGACAGACAAGAGGATATGTTCACTCTGCTCAGTGAAGACGAAGATGTTCTGGGAAGGGTTGATGAGAGGGATCGTAAAGTTGATGCCCTTGCTGAGAAAATTAGAGCTATGGAATGTCAGAATTCTCTCGGTTTTGATGTTACCAATATGGGGTTGGTGGAAGGTTTGAGAATCCCTTACAAGTTCAAAGCACCGTCCTTCGATAAATACAACGGTACTTCTTGCCCTCGCACCCATGTGCAGGCTTATTATCGAAAAATCTCTGCGTATACCGATGATGAAAAGATGTGGATGTATTTTTTCCAAGATAGTCTATCTGGGGCTTCTTTGGACTGGTACATGGAATTGAAGAGAGATTCTATCCGCTGTTGGAGGGATCTGGGTGAGGCCTTTTTGAGGCAATACAAACACAACATGGACATGGCACCGAGCCGGACTCAGCTGCAGAGTCTTTGTCAGAAATCCAATGAGAGCTTCAAGGAGTACGCCCAGAGGTGGCGTGAACTGGCTGCTAGAGTTCAACCCCCTATGCTGGAGAGGGAGTTGACAGATATGTTTATCGGTACTCTTCAGGGTGTGTTTATGGACCGGATGGGGAGCTGCCCATTCGGTAGTTTTTCTGATGTTGTCATTTGTGGAGAGAGGACTGAGAGCTTGATTAAAACTGGGAAGATCCAAGATGCTGGTTCCTCTTCTTCTAAGAAGCCATTTGCTGGGGCACCTCGTCGAAGAGAGGGTGAAACTAATGCTGTTCAACACCGCAGAGATCAGAACAGAATTGAATACCGTCAAGCTGCTGCAGTAACCATTCCGGCACCTCAACCTCGTCAACAACAACAACAAAGAGTTCAACAACCGCAACAACAACAACAACAGCAACGTCCGTATCAGCCCAGACAAAGGATGCCTGATCGACGTTTTGATTCGCTACCCATGTCGTACGCCGAACTGCTGCCCGAACTACTCAGGTTGGGGATGGTTGAGTTGCGTACAATGGCTCCGCCTACAGTATTGCCTCCTGGGTACGACGCCAACGTCCGTTGTGACTTTCACTCTGGGGCACCAGGGCATCATACTGAGAAGTGTCGGGCTCTCCAGCACAAGGTCCAAGATTTGATCGATGCCAAGGCAATCAACTTCGCTCCAGTGCCTAACGTCGTAAACAACCCTATGCCTCAGCATGGTGGGCATAGAGTGAACAATATTGAGGGGAAAGAAGCTGAAGATCTGGTTGTTAGTGTTGATGATGTTCAGACTTCTCTGCTAGTTGTGAAGGGCCGTCTGCTGAATGGGGGTGTCTACTCGGGCTGTGATGAGGATTGTTTGGGCTGTGCAGAATCTGAGAATGGTTGCGACCAGTTAAGGGCCGGTATCCAGGGTATGATGGATGAGGGTTGTTTGCAATTCAGTAGGGCTGTAAAAGATCGTGGAACAGTGTCAACTATCACCATTTACTTTAAACCGTCTGAAGGACGTGGACAAAGGGTCGTTAGTGCACCTGCAACAAATGGTACCCCAGTTACCATTTCCGTGCCTGTAACCATCAGTGCTCCAACTACTATCGCCGCGTCTGGAAGAAGGGCTGTTGAGAATAGTAGAGCCGTGCCGTGGAAGTATGATAATGCTTACCGCAGTAACAGAAGGGCTGAAAGTCAGACGAGACCAGTGAATCAAACTCCAGTGACAATTGGTTTACCGAATAGAGTTCCTGCAACTGTTGGTCCGGCTGTGGATAATGTAGGGGGTCCAGGAGGTTTTACCAGAAGCGGTCGTCTGTTCGCACCGCAGCCTTTGAGGGACAATAATGCTGAGGCTCTCGCCAAAGCAAAGGGTAAGCAAGCTGTGGTTGAGGAAGAGCCTGTCCAGAAGGAAGCGCCCGAGGGGACATTTGAGAAGGACGTGGAGGAGTTTATGAAGATAATCAAGAAGAGTGACTACAAGATTGTAGATCAGTTGAATCAAACTCCGTCCAAGATTTCTATACTTTCACTGTTGTTGTGCTCTGAGGCACACCGTAATGCCTTGCTGAAGATGTTGAATCTGGCTTACGTGCCTCAGGAGATTTCTGTCAATCAACTGGAGGGTGTGATGGCCAATGTGAGCACCAGGCATGGTGTAGGATTCACCAACCTGGACTTACCGCCTGAAGGGCGGAACCATAACAAAGCCTTGCACATCACCATGGAGTGCAAGGGGGCAGTGTTGTCTCACGTATTGGTAGACACCGGGTCGTCGCTGAATGTGCTGCCTAAGCAGATTCTGAAGAAGATTGATGTGGAAGGGTTTGTGCTTACTCCCAGTGACCTGATCGTTCGTGCTTTCGACGGATCCAAACGTTCTGTGTGTGGGGAAGTTACCTTGCCTGTGAAGATAGGTCCTGAGGTATTCGATATCATCTTCTATGTTATGGACATCCAGCCCGCCTATAGTTGTTTATTGGGGCGTCCATGGATTCATGCAGCAGGGGCAGTCTCGTCGACTCTCCATCAAAAGCTCAAGTATGTCTGGAACGGTCAGATTGTGACTGTGTGCGGTGAAGAAGAGATTCTGGTGAGTCATCTATCCTCGTTCAAGTATGTTGAGGTGGATGGCGAGATCCACGAAACCTTATGTCAGGCGTTTGAGACTGTGGCTCTTGAGAAAGTGGCGTACGCTGAGCAGAGGAAGCCAGGTGCTTCAATTACTTCTTACAAGCAGGCTAAGGAGGTTGTTGATTCTGGCAAAGCTGAAGGCTGGGGCAAGATGGTGGACTTGCCTGTCAAAGAAGACAAATTTGGCGTTGGTTACGAGCCTCTCCAAGCAGAGCAGAATGGTCAAGCGGGTCCGAGTACTTTTACCAGCGCTGGGCTGATGAATCATGGCGACGTCTCTGCAACCGGTAGTGAAGACTGTGACAGTGATTGTGATTTGGACAACTGGGTTCGCCCGTGTGCACCAGGGGGGTCTATCAACAACTGGACGGCTGAAGAAGTGGTTCAAGTTACTCTTCTGACAGAGTAATTTTCTGTTGTTTTGTCATTTTGCATGAAAATCCTACGATCTGCCCAAGGCGTAGTGATTCATTGTAGGGCCTCATCATGTTTTAATGATTATCATTAATGAAGGACATTTTTTGAAATCAAACTTTGTGATCCCTGTCTTTCTATTTTTTGTTTTCATCTTTTTCCAAAACAATAAAAATGGCAATGTTTTTGTTTTTTGTGACTTTATTGAACTCTTTTTCTAAAACAAAGCATTAAACATGCAGAAGCGATCTTATGGCATTCACTATGAACAGTTCTGTTATGGCTCAGTATGATTTCGACAATCCCATCTACCAAGCTGAAGAGGAGAGTGAAGAAGACTGTGAACTTCCTGCAGAATTGGTCAGATTGCTGAAGCAGGAGGAAAGGGTCATCCAACCTCATCAGGAGGAGTTGGAGGTTGTTAATTTGGGTACTGAGGACGCCAAAAGAGAAATCAAGATTGGGGCTGCTTTAGAGGACTCTGTCAAGAGGAGGCTGATTGAGATGCTGAGAGAATATGTGGAGATATTCGCCTGGTCATATCAAGATATGCCTGGTTTAGATACAGACATTGTGGTGCATCGATTACCTCTTAGAGAAGGATGTCCTTCGGTCAAGCAGAAGCTTCGTAGAACGAGTCCTGACATGGCAACTAAGATCAAGGAAGAGGTTCAGAAGCAGTGGGATGCGGGTTTTTTGGCTGTTACAAGTTATCCCCCATGGGTGGCCAACATCGTTCCTGTGCCGAAGAAGGATGGTAAAGTCAGAATGTGTGTCGATTACCGGGATTTGAATAGAGCGAGTCCGAAAGATGATTTCCCATTACCTCACATTGATGTATTGGTTGATAATACGGCTCAATCCTCGGTATTCTCTTTCATGGATGGTTTCTCCGGATATAATCAGATCAAGATGGCGCCAGAGGACATGGAAAAGACGACATTCATTACACCTTGGGGCACGTTCTGCTATAAGGTGATGCCATTTGGGCTAAAGAATGCTGGTGCTACCTATCAGAGGGCAATGACGACTCTTTTTCATGACATGATGCACAAAGAAATTGAAGTGTACGTAGATGATATGATTGCGAAGTCGCAGACAGAAGAGGAGCACCTGGTTAATTTGCAGAAGCTGTTTGACCGGTTGAGAAAGTTCAAGCTGAGGTTGAATCCGAACAAGTGTACGTTTGGGGTGAGATCAGGGAAGCTTTTAGGCTTCATTGTCAGTGAGAAAGGGATTGAGGTTGATCCAGCGAAAGTCAAAGCTATTCAAGAGATGCCTGAACCGAAAACGGAGAAGCAAGTCCGTGGGTTTTTAGGGAGGTTGAACTACATTGCAAGGTTCATATCTCACCTAACTGCCACATGTGAACCAATTTTCAAACTGCTAAGAAAGAATCAAGCGATCAAGTGGAATGATGACTGTCAGAAAGCTTTTGACAAGATAAAGGAGTATTTACAGAAACCTCCAATCCTTATACCTCCAGTTCCAGGGAGACCTCTGATAATGTACCTGTCAGTGACTGAGAACTCGATGGGGTGTGTATTGGGACAGCATGACGAGTCTGGTCGAAAAGAGCATGCCATATACTACCTTAGCAAAAAGTTTACCGACTGTGAAACAAGATATTCACTGCTCGAGAAAACTTGCTGTGCTTTGGCCTGGGCTGCTCGCCGACTGAGGCAGTATATGTTGAACCATACTACCTTATTGATTTCTAAGATGGATCCAGTAAAGTACATCTTTGAGAAACCGGCTCTCACCGGACGCGTTGCTCGTTGGCAGATGATTCTAACAGAATATGATATTCAGTACACGTCACAAAAGGCCATCAAAGGTAGTATTCTGTCAGACTACCTCGCCGAGCAACCGATTGAAGATTATCAGCCTATGATGTTTGAATTCCCTGATGAAGACATCATGTATCTTAAGATGAAAGATTGCGAAGAGCCTCTTGTCGAGGAAGGACCGGATCCGGATGACAAATGGACACTGATGTTTGATGGGGCTGTGAATATGAACGGTAACGGTGTTGGGGCAGTATTGATCAATCCTAAAGGTGCTCATATACCTTTTTCTGCCAGATTGACGTTTGACGTCACCAACAACGAAGCTGAGTATGAGGCTTGTATCATGGGGATAGAAGAAGCCATTGATCTGAGGATCAAAACGCTTGACAGTTTTGGAGATTCAGCTCTAGTGGTCAATCAAGTCAATGGAGATTGGAATACGAATCAGCCGCATTTGATTCCGTATAGAGATTACACCAGAAGAATACTGACGTTCTTCAAGAAGGTGAAGTTGTACCATGTCCCCCGGGATGAGAATCAAATGGCTGATGCCTTGGCTACTTTGTCGTCTATGATCAAAGTTCATTGGTGGAATCATGTGCCACATGTTGCGGTGAATCGACTCGAGAGGCCTGCGTATGTGTTTGCAGCCGAGTCTGTTGTGATTGATGAGAAGCCGTGGTATTATGACATCAAGAACTTCCTCAAGACTCAGGAGTATCCTGAAGGTGCGTCGAAGAATGACAAGAAAACCCTGAGAAGGCTAGCTGGAAGCTTCTATTTGAATCAGGATGATGTGTTGTATAAGAGAAACTTTGACATGGTCTTGCTCAGATGCGTGGACAGACCCGAGGCAGGCATGTTAATGCAGGAAGTTCATGAAGGTTCCTTCGGTACTCATGCCGGCGGACATGCAATGGCTAAGAAATTGTTGAGAGCGGGTTATTACTGGATGACTATGGAATCCGATTGTTTCAAGTATGCTCGGAAGTGCCATAAGTGTCAAATTTATGCTGATAAGGTGCATGTACCACCAAGCCCTCTGAATGTCATGAATTCGCCTTGGCCGTTTGCCATGTGGGGCATTGATATGATTGGGAAGATTGAGCCTACTGCTTCGAATGGACATCGCTTCATTTTGGTAGCGATTGACTATTTCACCAAATGGGTGGAAGCAGCTTCCTATGCTAACGTTACCAAACAAGTGGTTACCCGGTTCATCAAGAAAGAAATCATCTGTCGTTATGGAGTTCCGGAGAGAATCATCACTGACAATGGTTCGAATCTCAACAACAAGATGATGAAAGAGCTTTGTAAAGATTTCAAGATTGAACATCACAATTCTTCTCCTTACAGACCGAAGATGAATGGTGCTGTAGAAGCGGCAAACAAGAATATCAAGAAGATTGTGCAGAAGATGGTCGTTACGTACAAGGATTGGCATGAGATGCTGCCTTTCGCTTTGCATGGGTACCGTACCTCAGTACGTACGTCGACCGGGGCAACCCCTTACTCCCTTGTGTATGGTATGGAAGCTGTCCTACCTGTTGAAGTGGAGATTCCTTCTCTGAGAGTTTTATTGGATGTCAAGCTGGACGAAGCCGAGTGGATTCGAACAAGGTTTAACGAGTTGAGCCTTATCGAAGAGAGACGGTTAGCAGCTGTATGTCATGGACAGTTGTATCAGCGAAGGATGAAGCGAGCCTTTGATCAGAAAGTGCGTCCTCGAAGCTATCAGATCGGTGATCTAGTTTTGAAGAGGATCCTCCCTCCCGGTGCAGATAACAGGGGCAAGTGGACTCCTAATTATGAAGGTCCGTATGTTGTGAAGAAGGTCTTCTCCGGTGGAGCCTTGATGCTTACAACTATGGATGGTGAAGACTTTCCGTCTCCTGTTAACTCAGATGTAGTCAAAAAATACTTCGCATAAATTGACCCGCTGGACAAAAAGAAAAAAGAGTCCAGGCAAAAATGGGCATCCCGGCGAACCAAAAAACAGAAAGAAAAGGTTCGGGCAAAAATTAGGGATAAAAATGAAAAGAATTTGTACACCCGGTAAGTCGAAAACCCGCAAGGGCGGCTTAGGCAAAAATGGGTATCCCGGTGGATTGAAAACCCGAAAGGGCGATCCAGCCAAAAGAGGGATTAAAGCGAAGACTACAGTCTGAGTTGTCTGTACTTCATCAAGCTTTGTCGTCTGCCATCTCGAAAGATGTGATCCGTCCAGTCATTCTTCTCAGAAAGCAAGGAGTTGGGAGGAAAACTGATGATCTGTGAGTTATAACAGAATTGGGAAATGGTGGATGCCGTGTTCACGTTGCCATTAGGATAGATTTTTCTTTTACGCGCAATTACCTCTTTCTAGGAATTGCTTCCCAATGTATTTGCCTTTTCAGGCACATTTTCAATCAATAAAAGTCGTTATTCAGATAAATGGCTCTCTTGTTTTTATTTTTACTGTTTTGTTTGCAAAAATGTCCGAATTTTTGATAAGCATTGCATATAAGAACATGAAGGCTACACAATAACGTGCAGAAAGATAAAACATTTGAAAATCATTTTGAATGTTGAGGACACTTGAGCGTATCTTGTCCATGTATCCCCTGGGGGCACTTTGTTGTGCTGTTTTTCAGATTGGCATCTGTGAGGACGTTTCCTCAGCAGATATTTTCCCCAAGCAAGTTTGGAAGCTATCAGAGCTATGTTCCCCTGCGAAGACGTCTGTGGATAGTGCCTCCTATTCCCCAACAGATCTAAGGATTGCCTATCCCCCAGCAGGCCTGTATTTGCCGATTTCCTCCCCGAGTGAGGCAAACTCATTGAAATTTATCTCCTACATTTATCCTATCTGTGGACTGAAGGATATCCCCGGCGGAGTTTACCTTCCCCCAGCAGCAGTGCTATTCTCCAACATGAGTGAGAAGTCGTTGCTCTCCCTACAGTGTCTCCCCGCAGAGTTGGAGTACCCGATCAGTTTTGGCTCCCCAGCCGGAGTTTTTCATCATTTTTGCATTTTTGCATGTAGTGATCATTGCATCCTCAAACTGCGTAGCATTCCCATTCAATATGGAGCATTACGCCATAGAAAAATTCAAACATATGCATTCATGTGTTAGCCTCACCAGACCGTATCCCCGGCAGAGGCGGATCATTTCATTCAACATCAGCACAGCAAGTCTGCTACAGTTGCTCTTGACAGCATTCAGGATTGATATCCCCACAGAGGCTTATTACCTCACCCGTCCGAGGACGGAAAGTTTGTTTCTCCCCAGTGAGATCCCCAGCAAGTGGTCAACCTTGCCTTGATATATCTAAGATGTCGTTCTTGTGATACCGGTAAGTGTCATGCCAGCACCCGCGTGTGTTTCTTTGTTTGGTGTCGGTAAACACCATTGTTTCGGTGTCTGTAAACATCGGGTTTTCTCCCCAGTCATCAGTAAATGTCTGGTCATCATTTTTGGTGTCGGTAAACACCATTGTTTCGGTGTCTGTAAACATCGGGTATTCCCTCCAGTCATCAGTAAATGTCTGGTCATCATTTTTGGTGTCGGTAAACACCATTGTTTCGGTGTCTGTAAACATCGGGTTTTCTCCCCAGTCATCGGTAAATGTCTGGTCATTTTTTGATGTCGGTAAACATCATCTTTCGATGTCGGTAAACATCGAGTCTTGTCGGCAGTCATCGGTAAATGTCTGATAATCCCCAGCCAGAGATCCCCAGTAGAGTCATCGGTAAATGTCTGGTCGTTTGTTTTGATGTCGGTAAACATCATCTTTCGATGTCGGTAAACGTCGAGTCTCATCCCAGTCATCGGTAAATGTCTGGTTATGCTTTGTTTCCTTGTTGATAAAATCAAGATCCCCAGAAGTCGTCGGTAAACGTCTTGTCTGATTACACCACAAAGATTTTGTTCCTCCTCAAATGGAGACGCCATCGGTAAATGGCCCCGTATGCTTCGATATCGGTAAATATTGAATGCCCAGTTTTATCCGCCATCGGTAAATGGCCCCGTATGCTTCGATATCGGTAAATATTGAATGCCCAGTTTTATCCGCCATCGGTAAATGGCCCCGTTTTCTTCGATATCGGTAAATATCGAATCCCCAGTTGCAGTGGCCATCGGTAAATGGTCAAGTTGAAGTTGATATCGGTAAATGTCAAGTTTCTTTGAAGCCACCATCGGTAAATGGTTTTGCTTCCTTTTACATTAGAATTGTTTCCCAACAGCCATCGGTAAATGGTCTTGCTGAAGTTGATATCGGTAAATATCAAGTTACCAGTCTCTAACCATCGGTAAATGGTTTCGCTTTTCTGAAGTTGTCAATTGCAGGCGTCATCAGTAAATGACGTGGTTCTCCTTGTATCATATCCGGCAGAGTGCAAATTTCTACGGTTCTTGGTATTCAATCCCTGTTTACCCTGAAAGTCTGACAGCCGTTGCTATCATCCGTTCGGGTTCCCAGCTGATTGAATAGGGGCAGCTGTAGCACCTCAAATTTGCACCTATCATTGTACATACCTTCTCATACTAGGTCATAGCATATCATGGTCCACTGCATAGCATTGCATTGTCCCATTTGCCTCAAGTGCAAGCCAATCAAGAAATTAGGTCAAACTGATCAGGAGATCAGTCAGTCAAGCAAGCAAGCACAATTCTCAAGGAGCCAAGGCCCTAGGGTTGGTCCAACATGTTCACATGACTTGGGGATCCATTTGAAGTGTTTTGGTCAAGGATTGGATGTTCAGAAGTCATCAGTCAATGCACAATCAGTCATAAACCCTAAAAGTCAACTGTTGGTCAACTGTCCATTTAATCAGTGATTTGATGATGGAAATTGGTTTGAGAGGTCTCATTCATGTCCATATAAGCCTCATATATCTTGGCAAACACCATCATGGAAGAATTTGAAGCCAGATCAGAAATTTCCAAAAATGGAAACTGGACCTGTAATTGAAACCTGCCAAAAATGGAAAGTCTTGATCCTCAAACTTACATCATGATACAAGCTTCAAATGAATTTTTTCCCAACATGAAAGTTGAAGATCTTGTTCTCCCATTTCCAAAAAGTCCAAGAACACTCAATTCCCATGTATGGTTGGCAAGTTATGATCGAATCATTTTCAGAAATTCTTGAACTTCAAAAGGCCATATCTCTCAAACCATTTGGCCAATTTGGGTGGGGTTTTTTCCTACAAGTCACATTTGATCCCCTCTTTCCAAAAATGTAATTTTCATGTACCAAAACTTCACCAATCAAAATGGCATTTTTGGACTTGCATGAATTAATTTCAAGTGTGGTACAAAAGTGAGTTTCAAAATTAACCATTCCTAATCAATTCTACCAATCAAACATGTTCTGAAATGTCATTTGAGACTTGTTGCAAGCTCATTTTCGTGCAGTACACATAGCCATCACCTACTTGCTTGAAATTTGGCCAAAAGTACACTTTTACCAACTCCTTTCCATATTTTCATGAACCATGATTTGTACTCTTAAACAGAGTATTTAAACATCATTTTCTGTCAATTGAGAACCCTAGCAGCCACACAAACCAACAGAAAAAACTCATATTCTCAAAATCCATTTTTTTGCATTTTGGCATTTTTCTTGAGAAAACCTCAAAGGGCTCGAGCCACACTTGTTTGTGCCATCATTCACAATCATGTTGGAAGCCATTGCAAGCAAGGAAATGCAGCTGTAAAGCCATGTTCATGGACTGTTTTGGAAGAGCTTCATTAATGGCAGAAGTTGTTTACATCCAAACCAAGCCATTTCAAGCCAAAGTTCTTCTCCCACTCATCAACTGGAGTGTTAAGGGCCAGCTGTTTTGAGCTTCCACGACCAAAGAACATCAGAATCACACTGCCCTTCAAGATTTGGTAAGGATTCGAACTCAATCTTTGATGAAATTACATGATGCATCTTGTAGATCTTTTCCTTGTGAGTGTCGTGAGCTTTGAGTCAAGTGAAATCGTGCCAAAATGAGAGAGAACGAGGGTTTTGAAGTTTTATGTTTATGACAAGATTCGGTCGATTCTTGATGTTGTTGTTGTTTTTAGACAAATTGCATATTGATTCGTGTTAGGGGTTGTTGGATCTTCATGAAAATGTGCTTAAATGGTGTTTCTGAGACCTTTTGGATTTTCTGGAAAAATCACGTTGAAGGTGATGAAGAACATCATACTGTTCTTGGTTGCTGGAGAATTTCCTGCGGATTCTCCTGCAACCTTCATAGCGTTTCCCATGACTTTTCCTGCGGATTCTGGGTTAGGGTTTTTTGTGCATGAAGGCGCTACTGTTGCATGGGCACGGACCAATAGAAACATTTCATTTCCGTGCCCTAAACGCGGCCGTTTGATTAAGTGGATGGCTTATTTACAAGTTTGCCACTCGGGGCCCATGACACATTGAATTATTTTGGTTTCTTTTTCAATTATTTCACTTTGATCCATCCAACTTACAAAATTCATAACATCATCATTTTAAATCCAAATTTCATGGGAATTTTTGCATTGTGTTCATCTGGATCTCTACTTTTTTATCATGATTTTTGCTGATTTTTTGGATGAGTGGATTTTAAATGGCATTAGGGTTTGTAACATGTATGCATATTTTGTACACTTTGCCAAAACCTTTGTGAAATGATGATGCTTTATCCAATGGCCCTGAAATTTTTTGTGCTTAAACTAGACACACTCATGGTGATTTTGGTGTAGAGTTTGTGAATTTATCATTGCTGGTTTGTGAGTTATGATTTTTTGAATTAGGGTGTGACAATTTGTGTCACACTATTGATGTCCAACTTCATGATTTTCATTGCCATGCTTCTTGACTTCCAATTGATCTGATTTTTTGCATGAACCTACTATTGGATGTCTAGTTTACATGTGAATTTTCTTGGAATTATTTGTGGCATTTCCTAATTTTTTGAGATTTTCTCCCCTGCTTGGTCATATGTTGACTTTTTGTGACACTTGTTCCCATTTCATTTGGGAAATTCTCATACTTTATTAGATGGACATGAAATTTTACATGAGATAACTAGACATCTTAATCTTTGACATGGTTTTAGTCCCATTCATTTATCATACACCATCTCTGATTTGTGAATTTTTCAAGTTGATGCATGTTTGGTTGACTTCTTTGAGCATGTTCAAAATGGCTTTGACTTTCTGATTTTCATTGACTGCCTTCCACTTGTCCAAATGAGATGAAATTTGACATGCTTACCATTCTGTGGGTTGTGATTGGTCATGATTTATTTGGTGATTTTTAGAAATGTTTAAGATTGCTTTTGAGTTAAGTCTTGCTGTTGACTTCTATGAGCTCTCATTTGCCATGCTTTGACTTCTTTTGCTTATGAAATGATGATGGTGCATGATATGAACATGAAACCAATTGGGTTTGCTTCCTAAATGTTTGAATTTGATTTTGATTGGACATTGCTTGCTGTTTTGGCTTTCTCATTCATTTTTGACCCTAGGCTTGTCCTAGTGGTCCTGTGGCTTATGTTTGAGTTCATGTTTTCAGGTTAAGCTACAAATGCTTCAAAGAGATCACTACAATTTGATTGAGTTCATTTGTTTATCATGACTAACATGCTTGTTTTGTAGGTTGCTTGGCTCACATGCCTTGAACCTTGTGCATTGCACATTTATCTGCTTGTGCTGACTGATTAACCTTTGTTTCATTCTGATTTAACTTTGACTTGTATACTAACTGTGCTTGACTGATTTCAGGTACTTTAGTTGCTTTTAGTTCCTTGTGAACTTTGCTTGATAAGCAATTTGCATTGAGGTATATTTCTAATCTTCATGTAGTCTGGAAGACCTGGCCTGTTACTTGGCCAGGCAACTGTCTGAAGTCCTCCTTAAGAGGCAATGTTTGTGGATGTTTAATTTTGTCCTTGTATAGAGTCAAAGACCTCCTAAGTGAAGAGGCAATTGGCAGAACCCAAGGGATATGCAACCTATCCCCTGCTATTCTGTGTGTCATCTGTTTTGCTCACACCACTGTGTTGATGCATTGCAGATACAAACCCAAGATCTTGTACAATTGTACAGTTGAGTCAGTTCAAATGTGTAGAAGGGTTCCCACTTTCTGAACCCACACATTCTTGTCATAAGCTCTCCCAGGCCAGGGATAAGAGCTGTGAAGTCTCATCTTCACTCACCTTTCATCTGCTTCACCTTAGCCCCTCAATGGAAAGGTTAAGAGCACATTCACCCAGTTCCAGAGGTTTGTTTGTTGAGGTTGATATGACCCCTCGACTAAAACCTAACCCTGTTTGAGCCACTTGCTTGTGTATAGTGTGTGCTATCTGTGCTTGTATGTTTGTTTGACTTGCTTCCTGTGCAAGTTAGGGTTAGTTTAGACTTGCTTCCTGTGCAAGTTAGGTTTTGCTTGGCTTGCTTCATGTGCAAGTTAAGTGTGTGTGTGGCTTGCTTCCTGTGCAAGTCATGATTAGGATAGGCTGGCTCCCTGTGCCAGTTAGCTAGAAACCTTAACTTAGGGATGACTTTGCATGACAACATCTAGGCTCGAGTCGTAGTCTCCCTAGAGTTGTGTCTCCCTCTGTTATCTGGTTAGGCTAGTCCTTTATCCCTGCGTAGGGGAACTACGTCGCCCTGATCCTCATACCAGATGAGGTACGTAGGCAGGAGATGAGCTGATCTCTCCGGGCGCCTGTGTCTTTGTTTTGTCTTGTTGTGTGCTTGGAAGCTGATGTAAGTCCATCGAGTGGCATTCGGGTTCTAGTGTGAGTTTGTCTGGTTCGGATGCTGATGTAAGCCCAGTGATTGGCAGTCAGGCTCCACTTTTGCCTCTTTGTGTGTGTTTTGGTTCGGATGCTGATGTAAGCCCAGTGATTGGCATTCAGGCTCCACGTTTGCCTTTGTTTGTGTTTGTTTGTGTGCGTGTCAGCCGAGCTACGAATGCTCTGATTCTTCTCTCGTCCGAGAAGATACGTATGCATAGGATGCGATATCCTAGCGAGCATGTGTCGTTTCCCCCAGTCCGAACTACTTCGACTCTGATGTCTATGCCTGATAGACTAAGTAGGCCCAGGATGCGATATCCTGCCGAGTCAGTTTCAGTCTTGTTTGTTTTCTTGTGTCTCTTTCAGTCAGTGTGTGTGAGTTTGAGTAGTGTTTAGCAACCATTTTCCTTCCTATTGTGCGTGGATCCCGTCGAGTACGACGGATGCGTAGGGGTGCTAATACCTTCCCTTCGCATAACCGACTCCCGATCCCATTCTCTTTGGTCGCGAGACCATGTTCTTTCCTAGGTTTACTTCGAGCGTTTCCTTTCCCTCTTTTGGGATAAATAACGCACGGTGGCGGCTCTGTTGTTCTTGTTTTCCCGCCGGTTTTTCGCGTGATGCGACAGTAGAGAGTAGGTCATCTCGCCTTTTCTCTCTAGCCATGTGGTCTCGCCACATCTCCTCTGTAATATAGAAGCCAGGAGTGGTACCTGCAGAAGAAGAAGATGGTGTGGTGTGTGGTGGTGAAGGATGATGGGGGGGACACATGTGGTACGGGAGATCTCTCTCTCCGATCATATTCATCATCAGTGTCTGGTCCCGCCTCATCATGAATGTTAGGAGGAAGAGGACCCAAAACAGGTGGAGCATCTAAATCGTAGGTCCAATTCCTCTCATCACGTATATCAGTACGTCTAGTGCAAGGTAGAATAATAGATGGGATGGCTACACCATGAATCATAAGTGTATAACCTCCTTCTCTCCTTGAACGACACAATTTCATGTCTCTCAGAAATTTTAAGTTAATTGTGCGAAGAGGTAAGGGGTCTAGGGTAGCCATCTCATTGTTCAGGTTAAGTGCCCGAGCAATAGACGTAATCAATCCACCAAAAGAAATCGGTCCCGCCTTATTCAGAGTTAAAATCATGTGGGCGAGCATAAACGGAACTGAATTAATTTTCCTATTTGTGAGGCTTCCTTGCAAATATAGAAGCTCTCTAGCGTTAACCTTATTTGGATTCTCCCGGCCAAAAATAGTGCATGCCAACAGATATCTAAAAACTCTGATGGCCGGGTTATGGATAGTTGAGGCAAGAACTCCTTCAAAAGAGTTTATGGAAGTGTTTGATAAACGCTCCCAGAAGGAAAATACCTCAACAGACCATTCGGAATCCAAAGGGGCCTCACAAATAGCATCTTCCCCATGAGGGATCCCTAACAAGCTGGCTAGTTCATTGGTACTGAATTGGTATTCAACAGCAAACATTCTAAATTTGACAGTACCAACTGTACTAGCAGTGTTAGGGTTGACAATATAAATTAAGGAACTTAAAAATTCGATTGTCAACCGCTCATAGGTGGGTTCTTTGTTGATAAAGAAATTATGCAAACCTAAGATGTCTAATAAATGAAAAACGCTATGGTAGATACCTAAAGTATAAAGACAATTTTCGTCAACATACCTTGTCGGGAGAATTTCCCGATTTTGCAACCGTTCAATGATTTTTCTTTGTCTCTCCCCTGGTTTCCCTCCTCGAAGAATGAATCCGTTGAACTCCATTTGAATGCTCTTGAAATGTGGATGAAGAAGATGAAGTGGTTGGTGAAAAGGTTGGATTTTTACAATATCCGGTGGATGAAATCAAAAATGGAAAGTGGATTAATGATTTGTGTGGTATGATGGTTAGGAAAGTATGAGCTTTTCGTGGGTTCAAGGGCCTTTTTCCAAGGTGAAAAAATGGGTTTTGGAGGTTGTAAGTTGCAAAAATGGTGAAGAAAAGTGGTCTGCCCCGACCACTTACAGACGCTGTGGCGGGCGCCACAGGTCCTATGGCGGGCGCCACAAGGCAAAATCTGGCTGGGCCAAATTTTGGTCCTTTGGTTTGGGCTTCGCTTGTCTTTTGGCTTTGAGGGGTCTGGATAGCATTTGTCTTGTGATTCTCCTAGTTTCTTTGACTTGCATAATTTTATAGAAGTAAAAACAAAAAATAAAAAGTGAAACTGAAACAAAAACAAAAACAGAAATTAAATATAAATAAATAAATAACTGAAAAAGTAAAATGCAAATAAAATATAAAACATATATAGATAAAAATAGAAATACTAATGTATAGTAGTAGTTTATATAATATCCAAATGCGATAATGTAAAATGAGTAATGCAAATATGATAAATATATAAAAGAGAAATAAAGTGAAATGGTGAGATCAGGTATTAGGGGTGTCGTCTGCCTGAGTGGATCCACGGAGCACGGCTATCTCCTGCCTGAGCTCTACGATCTCCTGATATAGACAATCGGCTTCAGTAGCATGGGTGAGATCAGACACTCCTATCTGTAAAGTTAGGTCCGCCACTTCCTGTCTAAGCTCTGCAATCTCTCTACGGCACTCAGCAATCTGGGTGCGTATGTCAGGTGTCTGCAATGAATGATTATTAGAGAGAACAGTGATTCTAGGAGATGGTGGTGCAAGTGTGTATTCAGCAACTGGGGGCGATCTCGGCTCCTCAACGGTCTCTCCCTGGCCCTCTAGAGCATAACTCCAATTCGCTGGATCATGCACACTGGTCATCATAGGGTCTGGAAATGTGAAGTAATGGATGGCCTCGCTGTCGACTAGCAGTCGGAACTGACATGGGTGGAAAGAGGCTCTCCTCATCAATCCTATGGTCAAACAGAAATCGATGTCCATGGTAGTATATCCACAGTAGGTCCGAAGATGCAACAACTTGCGAGACAGACCCAAAGCGACTGCAATCTGTGTGATGATTCCACCAACATGGATGACTCCTTCGGTGGATCTAGAGATACCGCTAAGATTATTCAATAAAAAGTTCCCACATGCTACTGGGCGAGACTGGGATGCGCAGAATAATAGGAAGATCTCCTCTTCACTTAGTAGTGTCTCTGCATCCGGTCTTCCCAGGAAGGAATGTGCTAATATCATCTGAAAATATCTGAAGGCTGGGTTATGTATGACATAAGATAACTGTGTAGATGGATCCTGGCTTCCGCCACCTGATATATCACTCCAAAACTTCTCCACTTCCTTACCCAGGAAATATCCCAAAGGTGTCTCCGGGATAGCATCAGGAGTAGTCTGGAAACCTAATAAGTCGCCGAACTCTTTCTGGCTGAAGGAGTACTCAACTCCAAAGAGCCTGAAAGCAGCATACCCATCTGGTCCAGAATATGGGTCGTAGTCGAATGAACTCAGGAACTCCAAAGTCAGGTTCCTATATGTGTTACTCAAGTCATCAGCAAATGCGTCCTAGTGGAGCTAGTGGCTAAGGAATCAGATACTAGGCTCGATACCCAGTGCCTCCATACAATGTTGATCAGGGTAACGTGTGGGTGCCATAGGGCGCTGGTATAAAGCAATGTAGCGCTCCCTCTGAGCATTGTCTCTATAGGCAACATGCATGTCATCAAAACCTTGCATCCTGTAAAAGTTAGGAAAGTGATCCTGAAAATACAAACCATTCAAACTTTAGTCTCAATGCAAAATAAGATAAAATAAAATAAAAATAAAAATAAATGTAAATAAATGCGAAAAAATGAAAAGAAAAACCATGGGCTGCCTCCCACGCAGCGCTTGTTTAACGTCATTAGCTTGACGGTTAGAATTTATACACCTGTAGTAGTATGAATCGGCGGATCAATCAGGGTGTGGCTCGAGTAGTATGCTGGAATGTCTCCTCCTTCGTAGAGCTTTAGTCTTTGTCCATTTACAATGAATGGACTACATGTATCGTTCTTGATTTCTACGGCTCCGGATCTTAGAATCTTGAATACTTCGAAAGGACCAGTCCATCTTGAACGTAGCTTTCCAGGGAAGAGTCGTAACCTAGTGTTGAAAAGGAGAACAGAATCGCCTACATTGAAGTTTTTCTTTACTATTCTTTTGTCATGATAGGCTTTTGTCCTCTCTTTATATATTTTTGCATTCTCGTAGGCAGATTGCCTAAGTTCTTCTAATTTATGAATGTCTAGGGTACGCTTTTCTCCAGCGGCTAGGTAGTCTAAATTCAAAGTTTTAATGGCCCAATAGGCTTTATGCTCTAATTCGAAGGGTAAGTGAAATGATTTTCCATAAACTAGTTGGTAAGGGGTAGTTCCTATAGGGGTTTTGAAAGCAGTTCTATAGGCCCATAACACTTCTTGAAGCTTCTGAGACCAGTCTCTCCTAGAAATAGAAATAGTTTTCTCTAGGATTTGTTTTATCTCCCTATTAGATGCTTCTACTTGGCCACTAGTTTGTGGATGGTACGGTGTTGCTACTCTATGCCTAACTCCATATTTTCTTAAAAGTTTGTCAAATATTCTCGATATAAAGTGTGATCCTCCATCGCTTATGACTAAACGTGGTGTTCCAAATCTAGGGAATATATAGTTTTTAAATAGTTTGATTACTACCCTAGTGTCGTCTGTGGGTGCAGCTATAGCTTCAATCCACTTAGATACATAGTCTACAGCTACTAAAATATACCTGTTTCCTAAGGATGGTGGAAAGGGTCCCATGAAATCTATACCCCATACGTCAAAGAGTTCTACTTCCTGAATGTTTCTTAGAGGCATTTCATCACGTCTTGAAATGTTTCCAGTGCGTTGGCATCTATCACACTTGACAATGAAAGCATAAACATCACGCCACATGGTAGGCCAGAATAGGCCAGCTTGAAGAATCTTGGCGTATGTCTTAGAGGTGCTTGCATGTCCACCATAAGGTGCAGAATGACAATGCTCAATAATATTATTTACCTCTTCTTCTGGAACGGAACGGCGAAAAATGCCATCTTTACCCCTTTTGAAAAGGAGCGGTTCGTCCCAATAGAAGTTTCTCACATCGTGGAAGAATTTCTTCTTGCGGTGGTAGTCAAGATCAGGGGGTACTATATCAGCAGCTAGGTAATTAACGAAATCTGCATACCAGGGTATGTTACTTATTGCTAAGGAATTTTGGGAATTCTCATAAGGATCTAGGTTATTGTCTTCAATGGTTTCTACTTTAGCTATCAGTCTATCATAGGCGAAATCATCGTTTATGGGTACTAGTTCAGGTTTTAGATGTTCTAGCCTAGAAAGGTGATCGACTACTACATTCTCAGTGCCTTTTTTATCTCTTATATCTAAATCAAACTCTTGTAGTAATAGAATCCATCGGAGTAACCTGGGCTTGGCATCTTTTTTACTTAATAGGTAACGAATGGCAGCATGATCGGTGTAAACAATAATTTTTGCTCCTACTAGATAAGATCTAAATTTGTCTATAGCGAAAACTACATCGAGTAATTCTTTTTCGGTTGTTGCGTAGTTAAGTTGGGCAGCATCTAGGGTTCTACTAGCATAATAAATGGCATGTAATTTTTTATCTTTTCTCTGTCCTAGAACGGCTCCAACTGCATAATCACTAGCATCGCACATTATCTCAAAAGGTTCCGACCAATCGGGCGGTTTCATAATGGGTGCAGAGATTAATGCTTGCTTTAAAAGATTAAATGCGTCATTACATTTTTTGTCGAAAATGAATTCGGCATCTTTCATTAAAAGTCCGGTTAACGGTTTTGTTATTTTGGAGAAGTCCTTGATAAAACGCCGATAGAATCCAGCGTGTCCAAGAAAGCTTCGGACTTCTCTGATGGTTTTTGGTGGTTTTAGGTTTTCTATAACTTTTATTTTAGCTTTATCTACCTCTATACCTTTTTCGGAAACTATATGTCCTAAAACTATTCCTTCGGTCACCATGAAATGACATTTTTCCCAATTTAGCACGAGGTTCACCTCCACGCATCTCTCCAGGATTTTCTCAAGGATAGCAAGACAATTGTGAAAATTGAATCCGCAAACTGAGAAATCGTCCATAAACACTTCCATGATACCATCTAGGTAATCTGCGAAGATTGACACCATGCAGCGTTGGAAAGTAGCTGGGGCGTTACAGAGGCCGAAAGGCATTCGTCTGTAGGCAAAGGTTCCATAGGGGCATGTAAAGGTAGTTTTTTCTTGATCTTCTGGGTGAATAGGTATTTGGAAGAATCCAGAGTATCCATCTAGATAGCAGAAGTAAGAGTGTTTGGCTAGACGCTCCAACATCTGGTCTATAAATGGTAAAGGGAAATGGCCCTTCCTAGTTGCTTTATTTAATTTTCTATAATCTATACACATCCGCCATCCTCCTTCTAAACATTTTACTACATGTTCGCCTTTATCGTTTTGCACGACCGTGATGCCTCCCTTTTTAGGTACTACATGCACAGGGCTCACCCACTTACTATCCGAGATCTGGTAGATTATACCTGCCTCAAGTAACTTAAGAACTTCCTTCTTAACAACATCACTCATTATAGGGTTTATTCTTCTCTGATGTTCCCTAGAGGGTTTTGAATCTTCTTCGAGCGAAATCCGATGCATGCATACGGATGGGCTTATACCTTTCAGGTCAGAGATATTATATCCTAAGGCTGAGGGATATCTTCGTAAAACGTCTAAAAGTTGGTTCTTCTCCTCTTGGCTCAAGGTAGCACTGACTATAAGTGGGCGGTTCATCTTTTCATTTAGGAACTCATATCTCAGGTTCTTAGGCAGTTCCTTAAGTTCTAAGGTTGGTTTCTTAGGGCATGGCATAGGATCTGGAGTAAGGGATAAACATTCGTAAAGGTTATCATCGATGTAAGGTTCTTTAAAGTCATCATCTTCCTTTATGGGGGTTGATGGTAACTTGATTGTTTTTATAATTTCTTTTTGTTCTAATTCTCTAACACATTCATGAATGATATCTAAGGCATAACACGAGTCTCCCATCACAGGTGCCATAAGAAATTTCGAAAGTATAAATTCTATTTTCTCGTCACCTACCTCAAATGTCAACTTTCCTTTCTTGACATCTATTATGGCTCCTGCAGTTGATAAGAATGGTCTACCTAGAAGAATTGGTATATCATTATCTTCTTCGATGTCCATGACGACAAAATCAGTAGGGATAAATAACTGACCTATCCTAACAGGAACATCTTCCAAAATGCCTATCGGATATTTGACAGATCTATCGGCTAACTGAAGTGACATCTTAGTGGGTTGTAATTCTCCTAAGTTTAACCTCTCACAAACTGCTAGAGGCATTAAGCTCACACTAGCTCCTAAGTCTAAAAAAGCTTTATCGATGACATGATTACCCAAAAGGCAAGGAATGGAGAAATTTCCAGGATCTTTATCTTTCTTTGCTAATTTGTCCTCGGAAATAGCATTACATTCCAAAGGCTTCGGATCGTCAAGTCTACGTTTGTTGGTAAGGATGTCTTTCAGAAACTTTGCATAAGAAGGTATTTGGGTGATGGCTTCTGTGAAAGGGATTTCTACATGAAGTTTTTCTATAACTTTAATAAATTTTTGATACTGTTTATTGGTCTGGGTTTGTTTGAGTCTTTGGGGATATGGTATAGGTGGTTTATATGGTGGGGGCGGTACGTAAATTTTATCTTTAGGTTCTTCTCCTTTATCTCGACCTTCCTGGTTTTCAGATTCCTCTGGTTCCTTTACTTCGTCCGGGGGTTTGGTACATTCCTTAGAAGTTTCGGGTTCACTTAATCTTGGGTTTGGTGGCTCATCATAAGCGTTCCCACTTCTTAGGGTAATGGCATTGGCTTGTCCTCTCGGATTTTGTTGAGGTTGTCCAGGGAATTGTCCTCCAGGTGTAGTCTGAGGGGCTTGGTTTAAAGCTACCTGAGAGATCTGGGTTTCAAGCATCTTGGTATGAGTAACTATTTGGTCAACCTTGGTTCCTAACTGGGTAATCAATTCATTAACATGAATGTTTTGATTCATGAACTCCTTGTTTTGTTGGGTTTGAGCGGTGATAAAATTTTCCATAATTTTCTCAAGGCTCGACTTTGGTGGTACAGGTTGCATAGGTTGATTTGATCTAGGGGCTTGATAACTAGGTCTCGGAGGTGCATTATTTTGAATAGGGTTATTGTTTTTATAGGAGAAGTTAGGGTGATTCCTCCATCCAGGGTTATAGGTATTCGAATATGGGTTCCCTTGGGTGTAGTTCACTTGCTCGGAGTGGGTTTCGTTCAATAGACTGCATTCTGCAGATTGGTGTCCTTGGGTTCCACATATCTCACAATTCGACGAAACTGCGGCTACAGTATTCGGGTTCGTGTACATATGCTCGACTTTGAGGGCTAATGCGTCCATTTTAGCCTGCATCATGTCTATAGAGCTTAGTTCATGCACTCCTCATTGGGCTTCCTTCTTCTCAACTGTCGCTCATTCGACTCCCCATGATTGATGGTTTTGAGCCATGTCTTCGATGAGGGCACTAGCTTCAGGGTAAGGTTTATTCATCAGAGCACCGCCTGCGGCAGCGTCGATAGTCATCTTTGTGTTATAATGAAGTCCATTATAGAAGGTTTGAATGATTAACCAATTTTCTAAACCATGATGTGGGCATGCTCGTAACAACTCTTTATATCTCTCCCAAGCTTCGAACAACGATTCTCCATGGTTTTGGGTAAATCTAGTTATATGGTTTCGAAGAACGGTGGTCTTACTCAGGGGAAAATATCTAGCAAGAAAAACTCTTCTAAAGTTATCCCAAGTCGTAATGGAATTGGGTGGAAGGGAATCTAACCATGATAGAGCTTTATCTCTGAGGGAAAAAGGAAATAATCTTAAACGTATTGCCTCAGGAGAAGCTCCATTGGTTTTAAAAGTATCTGCTAATTGAAGAAATATTTTTAAATGTTGGTTAGGGTTCTCGGTAGCGAGACCCGCGAATTGTCTCCGTTGCACTAATTATAACAGAGATGGTTTAAGTTCAAAATTATTGGCTGGGATGATTGGGTTTACTATACTAGAACTAGGTTCTTCATTAGATGGTTGAGCGAAGTCCTTAAGAGGTCTTTGGTTTTGATCTTCGGCCATAGCTCTCTTAATTCTATGAAAGAATAAACGTGCGCGAGCGTAACGTTCAGGTTCCGCTAGAGGGTTTACTAAGCTTAAACTTCCGGTGCTGCGAGTTCTTCGTATCGACCGGCGGGAAATAACCTAAGTCTAAACGATATAACAACAGGAAAATGAAATTTGACGAAATTGGTCCCCGGCAACGGCGCCAAAAACTTGATGCGTTGGAAAACTTGATATTCGCAAGTATACGAACGCGTCAGAGTAATATACAAGATTATCGTATCCACAGAGACCATGTGTCAATCTATCGTTATCTATCGTTATGGTGTTTATCAAAGGCGGTCAAAATAAGTGTTTTGTAGTGTGCAATAAAAAGTAAAGTATTGAAATAGAATATAATTAATAAAGACAGGGTCGAATGTAATTCACGTAATCAATTGATAATCCAAGTACTTGCTAATAGAACTACTTATGGGCAATGTTTCCTACTTTGAAAAGAACTAATTTAACAGGAACTGTCGCTTTCGCGTATTCAGAACCGAGTTGTACTCCCTAATCAAACCCTCTTATTGTCACTTATAAAAAGGCGCGCATTGCGTTAGAGTAGTAAACCTATTTTTAAGAAATATAGTATCTTGACTAAGTTGAAAAGTATTATAACCTGGATTTCTTAACCAAAAGAGGTTCTCACGAACCAGACTCTAAACTTATAAACGCGTCCGAAAATAGTTTTAAAATCTCTTTTCTTCTTGATGTTAAAAACTCCTAATGAACTAAACAAAGCGCTTTCGTTGTTTTTGAAATAGTTAAAAACAATTAAGTTTATAAAGACGTTGGACGACTTTCGATCTTACCCAACGGAATTGAAGTGCGGGAAAACTTAAGTTGAAAATTAAAATAGCCCTTTAAGTGTTTCTACGAACAATTGTACGGATTACTGGTTTAATTACGATCCTTACATTCTAGCCTTATAAATTTAGCTAGACATGGTAAAGTAAAAGTGCATTAATGTAAATAAAAGTAGTGCGAGTGCGGAAAGTAAATAATTTAAAGCGAGTGCGGGAAATAAATAAAGTAAAAGCGAGTGCGGGAAATAAATAAAGTAAAAGCGAGTGCGGGAAATAAATAAAGTAAAAGCGAGTGCGGGAAATAAATAAAGTAAAGGCGAGTAATAAAAACCTGCTCCAATCGGAGGGCTGAGTAAATTGCAATGCGGAAATGTAAATGGCGGCAGGATTAACTTCCTTCCGAAGTGCTCCAAACTCGATTACAGACTCTATCACAGACTTGATGACACAATTGTGGTAACACTCCAATGCGAAGCGATTACCACTATAAAATACTGAATATATGCCTAAGTGAAACAAAGTTGTTTCTGAGTTTGCCTCTGCTCTAAGTTTGGATGATGGTAAAACTGAATTCGCATTTCTATTTATAAGCAAATAAAAAAAGGTGGAAATGACTTGGATGCCCTTCAACTTGAAAATAGAGGAAACTGTTTCCTTCTTGTGGCGCCCGCCACAAGGCTATGGCGCCCGCCACAAGGCTATGGCGCCCGCCACAAGGCTATGGCGCCCGCCACAAGCACAAAGTGGGGCGCCTTAGTGGATGAAGTGGGGAAACGTTGGAGTTGAGGAAGTTGGACTTGGACACGTCATGGCTTGGTCTGTGGCGCCCGCCATGGGGTAGGCCATAAGCACAAAATGCTGAATTTTAGGGTTTTTAGCTCTTTTTCACTCCTTTTCTCGATCGGGGCTCCAATTAAAGTAAAAACCTGAAAACAAAGGAAAACACAGTAATAACACAACAAAATGATAATAAAACGACTAGAATGCATGTGAAATCGGAGTCGAAAATATGTAAATTTTAGTGTGATCACAAATGCAAAGACATATTTTTGGTATTTTGGTTAGTGAAATGATAAAATACAAGTATGATACAATCACACAGTGCTTGGTGATCTCTCCCAAAACAAACCCAATGAAAGAGGGGTAAGGAGGATGCCAAGGTATGATCCCAATGCTAATGCTTATGATGAAATTGCATGAGGGATATTAGGGTCAATATTGGGGTCTTACAGGTTGGTCGACCATCATTCTGATTAATCTTCTCTTGGACCATGAAATAGAATCTCGCGCGATCAAATTGCATGACGTTATGTGTGTTAACTTTACTGACTTCCTCAGCCATCCCCTTGTTGCAATTATTAATGAAAACTTGCCCAGAGGCTAGCATTTTTGTCCATTTATGGCCTCTTTTACCAAATAGTGATCCTAATCGATAATACGTAGATTTGACCAATGCAGTGATTGGAAGGTTTCTGGTTTCTTTGAGTACCGAGTTCATTGCTTCTGCCAGATTAGTTGTCGTGTAACCCCAGTGTTGCCCTCCGACAAATTCCATTACCCACTTCTCCTAAGGGATGTTGTCTATCCATGATAAAGCGTCATTGTTTGTTCTTCGGATTTCCCCCCGATAGTAGTTAAATTTCGCCTATGTCAACGCATAACCCATGTTAACAACTATTTTGCGCAGTTCCTTCTCTTTAATCTCACGCATGAAGTTTTGTGCAATGTGTCCAATGCAATAGACGTGTGAAGACGGAGGATACTTCCATCCATTTTCCGGATTGTTATATGCACTCTTTATCGATTCATGCTTGTCTGATATTAGACACAAATTTTCTTGGGGAGTAACGTGTATTCTCAAATTCTTAAGAAAGAAACTCCAAGCATCTTTTGTCTCACTTTCAACCAATGCGAACGCTATTGGAAAAATGTTCTCATTCCCATCCTGTGCCACAACCATCAACAAAGTCCCTTTGTACTTGCCATACAACCATGTTCCACTAACCTGCATAATAGGTTTATAATACGCGAAACCACGTATACATGGTCGAATCACCCCAAAAAGACGATGAAAGATCCTTTGGTTACCCAAGTATGATCCATCATTTGAAATCATAGGTAAGGATTGCAATTCTATAATAGTACCTGGTAGTGTAGCGGGGTATTCGTTACCATTAGAGATATTGACTAAATCTAAGGTAAATCATACAAGTCGAGTCGCCACCGCACTTCTATTTATCCAAAGGAATGGTTAGAAAGCAAACAAAAACCTAATAGTTTTAACAAAAACTAGTAAAAGAAACAGAGATCTGGGTAAGGGGGTTGGTTATGCAATGGGAAGGTGTTAGGCACCCAAAACATCCTAGGTACTCCTAGGGAGCCCTTTTCATACTTGTTGTGAAGGTTGTTGTTTTTATGAAAATTTTGTTTGTGCAAACATGATTGAAGAGATGAGAAGAGAATATACAAGTTTATTTACATTTTGTGTTTGGATTGATAAACCCATTGCCTACGTACCATCTTATAAAAAAGATTAGGATCAAAACCTCGTAGTTCGGGGTAAAAATCTCAAAAAAAAAAGTTGGTGAATTGATTGGTCCAAAAGCCTTACGGTCTTTTGTTATCAAAGGGAGAAAACTCAACCAAACCACAAATCCACCATGTGAGGATAGCTTCAACATGCTAGTGAGGGGTTAACCCTATAATAAGCATGGAAGACTTATTGTCCATCACTAAGGATATAGGTGAGTATTACATCTACCACAAGGATAACTCGAACCTAATAGCTAAAGGTTATGGAAAATTTGATTAAGAAAAGTGGCCATTGGAACCACAAAAGACATTTGAATGTGTTACATTTACCAATTAGAAGTATATACAAAAATGGTCAAAGTTGACTTAAAGATTCAATTCAAAATAAGTGTTATGAAAAGAAAGTTTGAAAATCAAAAGCATAAGGCTTAGGTTTCTAATGTTCGAAAACAATGGTTAAATGTTTGTACAAAAAGTTTTGGCTTGCGTTAGAGTGGAGAGAAGAAGAAGAAGGGCTAAGTCCTAAGTAAAACAAAAAGAGAAGGGATGAAGAATCAAAACCACAATGGAGTCCCTCTCTTGAGATCATATTTATGATCCAAGTAGCTCCCATCCTTTGGAATAAGCAACCACAAAGCATAAGCAATCAAACAAGTCTCATAAGAGATCCTCAATGTATCTTGTATCTTCCACTTGGATGAACATGGCAATGGTCCTCCAATTAAGCTCAAATGGAGACTCCTAGCACAAAAGCACACATATCAAAAGTTCCATGAAGTAAAAACAAGAATGGACAAGAGTGAGTTTAGAGATTTGGTCTTTCTAATCCATCTTCATCATTAAGATCCTTTTACTCCAACTTTTGCATAAGGAAGGTCCTAGAATCTAAGTCCAATTCTCCATTTCTTTGCATAGGGAAAGTCCTAGAAACTAAGTCTATTTCTTTGCATTTAGTCCACAACAATCAAAACAAAAACACAAGCACAATAATATATACACAATCATGTGCTCAAGTGAGCAAAAGGCAAATGACATTAACATAAACATGTGCTCAAGTGAGCAAAGAGAAAAACAAATGGATAATATGTACAAGAATAGTAAATTGCATAAAAGTAAATTGCATAAAGTAAAGGTTAATTGTCAATAGTTAGTGTTAGTGATTAGTGTACCCTAAGGCAAATTTAGCGCTATGTTAAGCAATCGTAATTGGACTTATGTAGAAGTCACAACTATATGAGGCCGGTCAATAATAATGTAGGCAACAACACAAGTTAGAAGTCTTGATTAGAGAACCAAGTTCCAACAACTTTCCATGCCAAAAAGAAAATGAGAATTGATCTTGTATTGGTTTAAGCCTTTTGCATGATTTAGGAGACAACCTATCCTTAATGCAAAGCCATTCACTTGATCAATTGATCAAGATGAATTAGATTTGAATCAAGGAAGGTTAAATCTCCCTAACCAATGCTGACTTATCAACCTTCAACTCATTGATCAAGAAGAAAAGAAGAAGAAGATGAAGAAGAAGATGGATAAGAGAAATAGAAATGGTAAAATTAAAGTGCATTAAATGAAATACAATGTACCAATCCTCATATGTTGACCAATAACATTGAAAGTCAAGGTCAAACAATCAAAAAACAGAAGTGAGATGAAGATTGGAAGTCAAGAAATGAATAAACTATTTTTGGCATTTTTTAATATTTAAAATAAACTTGAATTAAAAATAAAAGAAAAGGTCAAACTTCAAAATTACTTCAAATCAACCTTGAAAGGTCCAAGTAATTTATCCTAAGTTCAACAAGGTCAAACAAAGTTTGACAAAAAATTTCAGCATTTTTAAAAGTCAGAAACCATTTTTAATCAATTAAAAATGAATAAAAATAACCTAATTGAATTAAAATCTCAAATAAATCTCAAATCAATTCAAAAATTGATGAGAATATTTTTCATAGATCCATCATCATTCCAATAGGTTAGGAAAATATTTTTGCATTTTTTGAATATCAAAAACTATTTAAAATGAATTAAAAATAACCAGAAAAGAGAAAATTCACAAAAATATCAAATGACAAAATAAAAAATATTAAAAATCAGAAATAGAAACTAGAATTTATTTGGGAAATAATGCAATTGGTCCCATAATTTTTGGATTAAAATGAAAGCGATATTGATTTTTGAAAATAATTGGAATTAAAGAAATTAAAATCAGAAAATTAAAATGCAAAAAAACGAGAGCCCTTGGATCTGAGCTCATTAATTGAGCTGGCAGATCCAAGAATCCAGAGGCGCGCGCCCATTGTGATCCACGGTCAATGCACTCACATGGAAAACAAATAAAAGTCATAACAAGCAAGGGTCATGATTGAATCTGGAAATTAGATCACACGGCCAGGATTCAAACTGGAAATGATGAAGCCACCGGAGCCACCGTCTTCTCCGGTGAGCCTCAGGATTCCGGCCAAAGTTGCAGAAATTCAAACCTTAATGAAAATGCACGATCTATACATCTTTAGAAAGCTGGGATGATGTACATCATCCCTGTACCATCCATTTTCACTCTAGATCTCCATAGTGTGAGAAATCAGAGATGGAAAAATCTGGTGTTCATCATGAAATCAATGGATTTCAAAAATTGAATGCATAAACATGATGCCTCTATTGAGAGGACTTCAGCCAACACAAAAGCTAAGCCAATAGGTCAATGGATTAGGAGAATCAAAGAAAATACCAGTTGGAATGTAAGCTTGAGTTCTGGTAATTTGAGCACGATGCCTTGCTTGCTTTGCTAAAACAGAAGTTCAATGAGATAAATGATGAAGGTTTAGAAGCATTAGATCTAAGAATTCAACCAGATGAAGTTGAATTTTAGATCTGAAAAAATTTGAGAAAAATGAACTTGCTTCTTTAGTGATGGCTATGGAAAGAATTCTGCAGCATTTCAGGTTGAATTAGGCGTGTGAAATGAATGGAATGAGGTCTCTATTTATAGAGAAAGTGGCAAGGAAATCATGATCAATCCGTGTGCATGGCATGTGAAACTTCATTTCATGGGCTTGCATGATCATGCACAAAGCCCAAAAACAATGCCAAATGAATTCTGAGCATTAGCCAAATGAAATTGGACGTGTGACCTGCAAGGCAATTGCTTATGCACCAAGTTTTCAAGTGAATTCCTCATTTGTACCTAAACATTCATCTCTTCGAAAATACTATTTAGCCAACCCAAACATAGGCATGTAGGTAATGGTTGGAAATGTCTTTGTAATAAGGAACAAATTTTATGTTGGAAAAAAACTCATTTGAAGTGTGGAAATTTATGAATTTTGAGTTTAAAGTGTGATGTGCAAAACATGCCAAGGCAAGGTTTCTAAAATTGGCCAATTTTCAAGCCCCTATGTTTTGATGATGCAAGACTCAAATGGAAAAACCTCCAACATCAAAGTTGTAGACATTTTCAAGAAAATCAAAATGGACTTAAATTTTGCATAATTTGGATTTTTTATGAAGGAGTTATGGGCAATTGAAGTTGGACTTTTTTGACTTTTAATGCATTTGGTCAAAAAGGACCTATAATGTCTTGCATTATCACATGTATTTACTTTGAGATTTTGGAATTTTGTTCAAGATAGAATTTGAAATAGAAATCTTAATATTTCCAATGCATTTGATCCCACCTAAAAATCATAAAAAATGAATGAGTTATTTCCTTGGGAAGTTGACTCACAATTAGGGTTTCAGTCAAAATGACCTATAATGTATTGGAATGGCAGATGGCTTTCCAAGCTTCAAATAAATTTTTGATGAACATTAAAGTTATTCATATTGTCCTTAATAACATTTGTGCTTTTGGAACCATCTCCATTTGACAACCACATGAAAAGTTAGGTCTCAGTGCGTTTCAAAATAGTCAGGTGAATTGACTGATCAACTTCTCAAGTCCATGTCTCATATCTTGATGAATTGATGATTGAGGACACTCAAATAAGTTCAAATATTCATGAAATGATGAGTTAAAGAACTTCCCTTAATTGCATTTGATCATGGGCTGAGGTTGCTTCAGGAGCAAGGCATTGTGGTGCACAGATGAATTAGGGTTTCCTTGAAGAACAAGACCTCAAGCCCTTTGATTTGCTTTGATCAAAATGATGAATTGAGGTACTAGGGAGGCACATTTGATGGATGAGAGCTTTGGGAACCATTACCATGCTTGCTATCATCTCCTCTTGACCATGTCTTTGTACATAGGATCTCCTAGAAGCTTTGGACCTTGTGACTGCTCAAGCTACAAACAAAAGATGTTAGTGACATATTTTTGTGCTTTTGGTTAGTAAATAAAATGAGAAAAGCAATAATATACAATTCAAGCATGCTTGGTGATCTCAAACCAACTCACAAGAGATCCCACCCAAAGGTAAGGAGTCAAGATGCTTATGATCCTTGAGGCCATGCAAATGCAATGTTATGATGCCATGAGGGATCTTAGGGACAAAATTGGGGTCTTACAGGTAGATATGTTTTCATTACCAGTATCCACTACGGAAAATCGTTGTAAGATGTCTCCCTATTTCCATGCAGCGACTCAATTGCCTTACACTTTGCAATCCATGCCTTTTTGTAGGATATGATATACCTGTATTTTTCAACAACATGAGCGATAGTCACCTTCACCTTAAGAGAAGTGTCGCGATTTACATGTTCCATTATGCTCTTACTAATCATTTATGAACTGAGTTTTGTATGGTCTTGTGACATAGAAGTGGTTGTGCATGTATGAGGCCTACCAGACTTACCAACTCTCCACTTTGAGTTGCCTTTACGTAAAGAAACCCTGCATTTGAAATTGCATGTAGAATTTCTACATTTGATGACATAATGTACACTGTCAGATTTAGTCACAGAATAATCTAGACTACGTTTAACGGAGATTGGTTCAGCATCATCCAAACTTATATTTTGCATGTGAGCAAGTGGGTTGTACAAATTAATCAATTGAGCTCTTAGTGCAATGGTCGGTGTGTCGATGATATATTCATTGCCATCATCATCGCTAACACCAAATAGATCTTCAAATCAGACCTCTTCTTGATCATCCTCACTATTGTCACCTACCTCTTCATTTGGTATGAAAGGTTCATTATTTTGAGTCGGTTCTTCGTCAATGGTTTGACTCATTACGTACTGGTGTGACTGTATGGATTGCGTTTGTTTTAAGATTTTCAAGTATACGAACATATATCTCAATGACGAGTAACTGAGAAAATGTTATATGACATTGAAACATTGACTTGACATCTTCATCATTTCTAATAGGTGTCATTACGTAAAAGACGGTATCATCGTCTCCATTAATTAATGGATGGCGATAAATAATGTCTTCAACACAACTTTGTAGCTTTTTTTCAATTCGATCTTTTAGATGATGGAAGTCAGAATTGATGTGGATTTTGAATAAATGCACATTTGTATTGCTAAATGAGAATCCCTCATTAACATCTGTGAAAATTGACCCGTTAGATGATAGACACAACTAAATTTCTTTGAGACATTTGGATATAGATATGAATGTAGGAGATTTGGTTTGTTGACAATGAATACCATTAAAGACCTAATTTATAGTCAAAAAACGATTTCCAGGGATACCAAACCCTAAACCCTAACTCGGCCATTTATTGGGCGGATTAAAATTCAGTCAGAAGTAGCTCGTCCTTTCATTTGACAAGAGAAAAACGTGAAGACAAAGCTCGTCCATTCGTTGGATGACTCAAAACCCTAGAAGATTAAGCTCGTTCTTTCGTTGGACGAGTCAACACGATGCCAGGCCTAGCTCAGCTATCCAATGGGCGGGTCTAAACGCGTGCATCTTTGGCAGTTCTAAGTCCAATCAGCCAAGGAATCCTTGATGCAGGGAATCCTCGCAAGGAACACGCTAAGACTTTTTTTACCACAGTAACCCTTATTTGAAATAAAAATCCCAATATACCCCTTTTTGAGAAAAACATCCCAGAATGTCCCACTTTAATCCTTTGACTAGTCCATTCAAAGGACGAATTGGCGAAGCTTTTTTCGTGATGGGTAGACTCGGCCAATGGTTGGTCGAGCTAATGAAGTGGAGTTTTATTTTTTATTTTTTATTTATTTTAAATACAATTTTATAATTTAATTACATTATTATAATTATTATTAAATAGTTTTCTAATTATTTTTATATTTAAATAATAAAAATGATTTTTTTAAAATAATAATATTTTTGTAAATTAAAAAATTGTTTTAATAATAAAACTATAAATATTATAATGAGGCATATAATGAATTGTAATGAGTAATAATAGTTTTATTGATATACATGGAAGAAATATATTTTATTTATAGTGGTCGCCTGTTCCACATCTTGTGCCAACTTTTTTGCGTTTTCCCTTGCCCAAGTCTTCTTGTCTTTGTCTTGCGGGAGACGGAGATGACTCGGAAGATATATCTTCATGTTGACCTTAATGTTGACTTTGATGTTGCTCTGATGTGTTTGGAGGCATATCCATATTGTCAAGTTCTTGATTTAAAAAAGTAGGTATATTCAGTAGATGGTCATCGATGAGGTCAAGGTCGAGTAGTGAATATGTTGGTTGTGTGAAGGTGTTGGGTTGGGTGTGTTGGATAGTAGACATCATCAGGGTTGTATGTAGGAGTGAGTTGTGCGAATATGGTGTTAAATGTTTGGGGTTGAGAATGAGGGTTTGAGTTATCAAAGTTAGGTTGAGGAATTGAAGTGTATTATATGGGTGGGAGTAGGTTGGTTTGTTGTTGATATTGTTGGTTGTAAAAGTAGTTTGTTTGAGGGAATTGAGTGTGGGGATTATGATGTTGGGTTGAGGTGGAATAAATGGTGTGTTGTTGGGTGGTCTGGGTGTGTTGGTAAGTTTGTTGAGCTGATGATGATGGTTGGGCACCAAATTGGGATATGTATGTGGGGGGAATGTCTTGATGTAAGGGTGATGTTGTTTGTTGGGTTGAAGAAGAGACACGTTGACGAGGATCAGTCAAAATTGTGTCGGAGCAACGTGCGTAAAAGGAATTGACAAAAACCAATTCATGTATTCTCTACCCGGCTTAAAATCACCAATTACCGAGTTACCTTGTAACACCAAATGCCTTATCCTTTTCCATTCTTTGAGCTCTTCTTTGTTTAAATCTTGCCAATGTTTATCCCAAGCTTGGACCATAGTCTTATTATGGTGTTCACTTAGACACCTTGGCTGAGACGGAATGTGTTGTTTGAACCCAAATTGGAGTTTGACCCGACCCGTCTAATGCATCTCAACGGTAAAGAAACATATTATATATGTCGTTGCACTCCAAACTCGGTTGTCACTATGATCAGACACTGGATATTATATGTACGACTTCCATATAAATTGTTAAAAGAAATATAATTATTAGAATGTATAAAAGAAATTTAGATAAGTTGAATATTATAATTAACCATACTTACATCGTTTTCTTCCATGTGTTCAATTGCAACGCGGTACCCACGTAGATGATGACGGGGATTATTTTTGTAATGCATACCTCATTTGCACCATCTTGCATTGGAAAAAAAATATTAACGCGATGTATAATTAATTTTGAGAAATATCGATTGCATTCAATGAAAATCAGTACCTTAATGCATACGGATGTGATGGAACCTCGTTACTAACTGGGGCAAACAAGGGTATGTGTGTGAATGCCCAGACACTTACAACACATCCTCCTATGCTCTTCACTCTTTTATGGGCTGCCTTGCACATATGTCTATATAATGTTGCCAGACAAGCAGAACCCCAACTGTATGTGTTACATTTTTCTAGGTCTCATACTAAAGGTAACCAAGAAGCATGCAATAAATTGTGACTCTTATCTGACATTAAAAAAGTAGCAATTAATAGTAAAATATAAAATTTTGCATGGAGAATGTTTTCCACCTCCATCGGGGTAGAGTTATTTTTTAGCTGTGTTAATAGAGCTTCTAACCAAACAATTTTGACAGAAGCCCCATTTTTATCTGAAGTGGTCGGTTCGACGCCTAAATTCTCCATGTAAACATCATTAGTTACATTTGTTGGGCTATTAACAACTTTACCATTAATTCGGAGACCGAGTAACATACTCACATCCTCCAGTGTGATAGTACATTCACCAGTTGGTAAATGAAACTTATGTGTCTCAGGTCTCCATCTCTCTAACAATGCAACAATTAGTTTATAGTCTACTTTTAAACTTGCTATCTTGGCTACATTTGCAAAACCTGCTAGTTTCAAATACTGTATTATAACCGCACTTGGTTGAATGTAAGTATGAGAATGGATCCGGAACCTAGTGTCTTCCTGAAATTCATATAAAAATGATAATGAATATTTTTTTGTGATGAGAAGCCGAATTAAAAAAAAAGTAAAGAATACGCAGACTTACATATTCGACAATGTTCGTTGCTGTCCCACGGTGTGATTCGCCCATCCACAACAAAGATATTTTGGAGTTGTGAAATAGATGTGAAATAGAAGATAATGAATATTTTATGTGAGAAACTGAAGGTAGTTGATGAAAATTAGTTATAGATGAAAGGTTAATTTATAGGGGTGGAAAAATATTAAATCAATTGGTGAAAATAGTGTAGGTTGATGGAACTTATGAGTGCATGCATGCAAAAAAAACTTTAGTGTGTTCCTTGCAAGGATTCCCTGCATCAAGGATTCCCTGGCTGATTGGACTTGGAACTGCCAAATATGTATGCGTCCAGACCCGCCCATTGGATGGCCGAGCTAGGCATGGCATTGTGTTGACTCGTCTAACGGAAGGACGGGCTTAGTCTTCTAGGGTTTTGAGTCGTCCAACCAATGGACGAGCTTGGTCTTCACACTTTATCTCTCGTGAAATGAAAGGACGAGCTACTTCTGACTGATTTTTAATCCGCCCAATAAATGGTCGAGTTAGGGTTTAGGGTTTGGTATCCTTGGAAATTGTTTTTGACTATAAATTAGGTCATTAATGGTATTCATTGTCAACAAACCAAATCTCCGACATCCATATCTATATCCAAATGGCTCAAAGAAATTTAGTTGTGTCTATCCATTCTAACGGGTCAATTTTCACATATGTTAATGAGGGATTCTCATTTAGCAATAAAAGTGTGCATTTATTCAAAATCCACATCAATTATGACTTCCTTCATCTAAAAGATTGAATTGAAAAAAAGTTTCAAAGTTGTGTTGAAGACATTATTTATTGCCATCCATTAATTAATGGAGACGATGATACCGTCTTTTACATAATGACACTTATTGAGAATGACGAAGATGTCAAGTCAATGTTTCAATGTCATATAACGTTTTCTCAGTTACCCACCATTGAGATATATGTTCGTCTACTTGAAAATCTTGAAACATATCCAACGCAATCCATACAGTCACATCAGTACAGAATGAGTCAACCATTGACGAAGAACCGACTCAAGATAATGAACCTTTCATACCAAATGAAGAGGTAGGCGATAATAGCAAGGATGATCAAGAAGAGGTCTGATTTGAAGATCTATTTGGTGTTAGCGATGACGATGGCAATGAAGATATCATCGACACACCGACTGTTGCACTAAGAGCTCAACTGATTAGTTTGTACAACCCAACTGCTCACATGCAAAATATAAGTTTGGATGATGCTGAACCAATCTTTGTTTTTGGAAGTTTTATACCAATTCACAATGCTGACGAAATAGAGGAGGGCATCGGGTTTGAAAATAAGGAAGCGTGTGTTGTTGCGTTGCAACAATGACATATAAAATGTTGTCTAGATTATTCTATGACTAAATCTGACAGTGTATGTTATGTCATCAAATGTAGAAATTCTACATGCAATTTCAAATGCAGGGTTTCTAATCGTAAGGGCAACTCAATGTGGAAAGTTGGTAAGTCTGGTGGGCCTCATACATGCACAACCACTTCCATGTCACAAGACCATACCTAACGCAGTTCAGAAATGATTAGTAAGAGCATAATGGATCTTGTAAATCACGACGCTTCTCTTAAGGTGAAGGCGATCATCGCTCATGTTGCTGAAAAATACAAGTATATCATATCCTACAAAAAGGCATGGATTGCAAAGTATAAGGCAATTGAGTCATTGTATGGAAATTGGGAGACATCTTACAACGATCTGCAGCAGTGGATACTGGTAATGAAAACATATCTACCAGGTACTATTATAGAATTTCAATCCTTACCTGTGATTTCAAATGATGGATCACACTTGGGTGACCAAAGGATCTTTCATCGTCTTTTTTGGGCGTTTCGACCATGTATACGTGGTTTCGCGCATTGTAAACCTATTGTGCAGGTTGATGGAACATGGTTGTATCGCAAGTACAAAGGGACTCTGTTGATGGCTGTGGCGCAGGACGGGAATGAGAACATTTTTCCAATAGCGTTCACATTGGTTGTAAGTGAGACAAAGGATGCTTGGATTTTCTTTCTTAAGAATTTGAGAATACACGTTACTCCCTAACCAAATTTGTGTCTAATATCATACATGCATGAATCGATAAAGAGTGCATATAAAAAATCCAGAAAATGGATGGCAGTATCCTCCGTCTTCACACGTTTATTGCATTAGACACATTGCGCAAAACTTCATGCATGAGATTAAAGACAAGGAACTACGCAAAATAGTTGTTAACATGGGTTATGCGTTGATAGAGGTGAAATTTCACTACTATCGGGGGAAATCTGAAGAACAAACAATGACGCTTTATCATGGATAGACAACCTCCCTCGGGAGAAGCGGGCAAGGGCATTTGACAAAGGGCAACGCTGGGGTCACATGATAACTAATCTGGCAGAAGCAATGAACTCGGTACTCAAAGAAACCCGAAACCTTTCAATCACTGCATTGGTCAAATATATGTACTATCGATTAGGATCACTATTTGGTAAAAGAGGTCATCAATGGACCAAAATGTTAGCCTCTGGGCAAGTTTTCACTGATAACCATAACAAGGGGATGGCTGAGGAAGTCAGTAAAGCTAACACACATAACGTCATGCAATTTGATCGCGAGAGATTCTATTTCATGGTCCAAGAGAAGATTAATCAGAATAATGGTCGATCAACCGGTACATTCATCGTTGATCTTAGGAAACAACATTGCGATTGTGGGAAATTTCAGGCATTTCACTTACCTTACTCCCATGTAATCGCAACATGTTCGAGTATACGCCAGGACTACTCCACTCACATACCAGACGTGTTCAAAATTCTTAACGTTTTCAAGGTCTATAAGGAGAGTTTCCTATGACTTCCCCATGAGGAGAATTGTTCACAATATGAAGGATTTACTCTTTGCCACGACGACTCTATGAGAAGGAGGAAGAAAGGGCGCCCAAACAACACCTGAATTAGAACCGAGATGGACAATGTTGAGAAGGAAAAGAAAAGGTGTGGGATTTTCCGTGAAATAGGACACATGCGTAGGAAATGTCCAAATGTTGCAGGACCCACTAGATGATTATGTTTTTTTTATTATTAACTACTATGCACGTACTATATATAAACCATTGTGTATTAATAATGTCTTTTGGAAACAAACATTATGAAATACATTTGATAATCAAAGGCTTCTGGTTACAAAGTACAATCACATCAACTAAAATTCTTAGAGTTTACTAAAAAAACTAATCAACAACAACAACCAACACAAATGGACCTTCAACTCCTCTGTTAACTTCACCACTATGTGCCGAAAACATACACCGAACATCTTCATCATTTTCTACACGATCCAGGTAATACATGTACGTACCATCGGGGCTTGCATCAGTCAACGTTATGTATGGACAACGATACTCTACTTTTCTCACCTTCATACGACGCCCGTCCAACTGTCGAAAGACAACGTGGATGGCTGAAATTAGTGTTCTAAAATTCCATTGCGGATCGAGGCAAACACTGATTTTTTCACCTTGTCCATAAAATACAAGACCCCAAACAGACATTCTTACCAAAATAATAGATTTTGTGATCGGAATTACATTTCTACAAGTCCTGCTATTTATAGAAAATTAGTACATGAATACTCGACCAATCATTGGCCGAGACTCTACAAACACAAAGCAATTGCTCGGTCAATGAAAATCATTGGTAATAACATATTATTTAAAAACAATATTAATTCATTAGCTTTATTAAATTAATTTTAAAAAATAAAAAATAAAAACACTACATTCACTCGGTCATCCATTGACCGAGTTCATGCATGGGAAAAATTCATGTTGCTACTCGTCCAATCAATGGGCGAGGCTATGCAACCATCTTTCGTCCTTCATCAACTCGTCCTTTGAATGAGCGAGTCAAAGGACTATAGTGGAGCATTCTGAGATTATTTTTTCAAAAAGAGATATATTGGGATTATTATTTCAAAAAAGGGGCACTGTGCTAAAAAAAGTCCCCGCTATGTTATTGAGTTTTCATGTTTACCATTTGAAATCTTACTTGCAATTGGTTTGGTTAGAGCTATGTGTTATTTGGTTTGGTTAATTAAAATTAGTTCAATGAATTGGTCATGAACCCTGTTGTTAATAGTTATGCTTGCAATATGGTGTATGCTTGAAAATAAGTCCGGTTATGTTATTGTTAGCAACCTGCTTTTCTTTTTTGAATTAATTGCTATCCTGCTCCCAATACCCAGTTGCACTTAGCTATCTATTGTGCAGTACACGGTCACATAGACCTGCTGCTTGCGGTATCATTGTTCGATGTGCTATTTGTCTATTTGGTGTATGGTTGTCTATTTGGAAAAATACAGAGGCTTTGGGAATGAAGCTAATAATTAATTTGTTACATGGCATTGTAGGTGGATGCATGAAGGCCTTTGAAGGAGCATTTCGAACAAGTGTGGCAAGCTTAAGACATGGCATTCTTTCAATCTTAAAGCATGGCTACGTAGTGATGTAATAGGACTTGTATTCATGGTTCAAATATAATGAAACCTCTTGTTTGTTTTTCCAATTCAATATGTGTGAAAATTCTATGGATACAAATTATAATAAAATGCATAAAGCTTTCTCTTCAAATTAATCTTCTAATGAGCTTGATCAAATGCAAATGGAAAAGAATCAACAATGAGTCAAACTTGATAAATTCAACATATATGGGACAATGAAATAAACTATGATTTTATTGTAATGGCAATTTGTAATGTACATCAAAATTGATTAACAAATGTAAATGTTGGTTAACTCATGTATGCCAAAACAAGTAATTGTTCACCATGAATGCAAACTATCAAATTGATTAAACCTGGTGACTTAAACGTATGGATGTGAATGTGAATGAATACAATGTAAAATGCCTAATGGATGAGATGAATTAATAAGGCAAGGCATAGATTATATTGAGAATCAATATTAATGATATGTTGACTTTGGTCATCTGGTCATGAATGTGTATGGAAGAATCATGGATTAGAAATGCCACAAATGGACTAACCATCAATAGTATGTACATGAACAATAAAATATGGCCTCCATACCAAGAATCAATGCAATCACAAACAATGTACTAAAATGATGAGCACACTTGTAAACTAAGTAACAACCTAATTTGAATCCATCTTGTATTATGCTTGTGGATGGAAACAAGTGACAAGCAAAAACCCTTGAGGCAAGTAACATGATGACATGAACTATGGATGTATGAACAAGTATACAAGCAAGCAAAGCAATAACTAACCAAAGCTTAGTTAAGCTTCAGCCAATGTAATGAATAAAGGGAGTCGCCATGAATTAAACAAGGCTTTGAAGCAAGAAATTAGGGCATGATGCAATTCATAAGTGACTGGATAATTAAGTAAGATCAACAAGTGTTATGGCATGGTACACCTCCTAAATTAGGGTTTGGGATCAAGTTACAAAGTCACGGGTGATTGGACAAACAACAAGGGATCAAGGGCCTAGGTTTTACAAACCACATGGTCAAAAGATGATCAGATGATCCACAATGCCTTAAACAATGAGCATCCATAAATTAGGGCTTTCCATGATCAAAATGAAAGGCGGGATGAACAAGGTACAAGATTAAGAAGCAAACTCACATCACATGCCCCTATCACTAGGGTTTATGATAAAATCAAGAACCAAGAGTATCCAACAAGCAAAAGTTAGGGTTGGGATTAATACTCATGAATATAATGCCATGAATCCACTACAAACCTTTGAATCTATAAAAATGCTTATGAATGTTAATATGCTTGTATGATACATATGAGCTTGACATGAATGGTATGCAAATGAATCTTAATCCAAAAGTCAGATAAAAAAATGGAGGTCAAATTTTGGGGTATGACACTTGGTCAATATGGTCGTTAGATGGCTTGCCCTAGCTTGGGTCCTCTACAAATGAATGACTTCCTTGCTGATTGTTCACTATTGGAACTTCCTCGAAGCTAAGTGCTAACTTGTAAATAAAATTATTCATTAAAAAATGGTAATTTTAATGCAATACTTATGCAAATCTTGAAACCATCGTCATTATTGAAATGATGGTAAAGAAGCAGTGAATGGGTCATAGACTTATTCAAAGTGTGAAAGATGATACAAGAAACTTATACCAATACAAATGATTAGCAGATATCTTAGGAGTCATGTTAACGTAACCTTGTTGAGTATGCTTTGAAAATAAACATTGCTTCAATTAGGTCTTTTGAATGTTGTAATGTAGCCTAGTTCACGGTTTTTAAAACGAAGGATACAAGACCCAAATTCAAATTTTAACCCACACCAATATGCATGATGATCTTCAGTCCTACATTTAGATGACTTAACACACACATTCAAGTTTCAAGAGAGTTTGAAGGTGAAAATGTTATGGTGCGGGAACCCATGAGTTTTTTTAGGTGGCAGTCACCTACTTTTTGTTTGGTAGTCATACAAGTTTGTTCTTGTTCTTTCTTTTGTTTAAGGATTTTTGGTGATCATTTTTCTTGATTTTCTTCTTATCCCTAGTTTTTGCCTAGATTATTTCTTTTAAGTTGTTAGTCCAGCGGGATGCCCTAATTTTTGCATAAGTCATTTTCTGGTTTTTGAATTAGTGGGCTTTCTTTTTTTTTTTCCTTTTTTTTCCTAGGAATAAATTGTATGACATTTGTTCACTTGATTTTGAAAGAGCTGAAAGGGTTGTGACTATAATATTTTGATGGTTCAAGAGAAATAATCATTGTAAGCTTTTGAATGTTCACTACTTCTTCGACATTGTGTGATGTGTGTGAAGAAAGGATGCGGTTGAACCTCAAATGAGGTGTTTTTTCTTGGGATTTGAATGCATATCCAAATTAAATGAAGACTACCCGCCCCTGGTTCGGATTAAGGATTTTTTCATAAAAAGAAACACCAACTTCTAGACTCAAAAGGGATTGACGATGAATTAAATTCCTTATATCTTTGTTGTTTTGGAATTTAAGCAATGCCTTACATCATCAACAAAGTTTTATTCGAAAGCATATTATCAATAATCTTGAGTATTTCATTTTTATCATTCTCCCTCTGGTTTATGCTTAGTCGAAAGTTTGATAAAGAAAGGTGAAATGAAGAAATATTGTTTTTTCGTTTTATGAATAATGAATATGTGCATAGTAAATACAAATGGATTGATTCAGAAAATGCATTTTCATTTCATTACCATTTAGAAACAACAATCTTAAAAGCAAATAGTACTTTAACACTCAATGAAATTGCAAATGAAAATGATAAAGATAAGCTAATGATAATCAACTATGAGGATGAGTTTTTTGTTTAATTTACCAACTTCAGGGGATGCTTCTTGCAGTCTTGGCATTCACTCGAGTATGGGGTTGCCGTTAACCAACAAGTTTCCTCCTTGAAAGGTTAAGTACTTCTTGTCAATCAATTGTTGTACTTTAGCTTTAAAAGTGTTGCAGTCCCCGATTGAGTGCCTTGCTGATCAAGTGTGATATATGCATTGCACATTGGGGATCATACCCAGACAGGAATGGCTTCGGCGACAACTTAAGAATTTTGGGAACCACCAACGAGCTTTGAACCAGATGTTGTAGAAGTTGATTGTAGGTCATAGGAATTGGATCTAAATGAGCATTCCTTCTTTCTAAATTATTTTAGGGTATGTGTTGATTCTGATGTTAATTCTAATATTCACGGTCAGGAGGAGATTGTCTCCCGTGCACTTTATGTGAAGTGAAATCCCAACCCATCCTTTTTTCAATCAAATACAATAATATAATTTTTAAAAAGAACTAATGGTGGATTGTCCACATTATTTACTCATGTGAAACTTTCACTTGAGACGATCCAAATCCATTCACGGTCATAGGCTTGCTGCCTTGCGTGTGGAGCGACTTATGGTTGTTGGTACTGAGGACCGAGAAATAGTGGTTGTTGGCATTGAATAGCCATTGCATGCGGATTTTAACCATATAATACATGAGACAGAGCTTGAGGAGCTTCCCAGATTGTATCAGTTTCATCCTCCTCTTCCTTTTGAGAATCGCTAGAAGATTCCTTCTCACTAGTCTGGTTATTTTAGGTGCCTTAGAGTTTCTCGCTTTTCAGACCACTCTCGATGTACTCCCCAACTATCACCAGGTCAAATAAACCTGAAGAAGCAATGCCTAACATATTTTCCAAGTATGGGCTCTACAAGGTACTCAGAAACATATCAACCAACTCCCTATCAAGCATTAATGGTTGAACGCGAGCAACCAACTTTCTGCATCTCTGGGTGACTCCTTTAACGAATTGTTACTCTTCTGAGAAAGATTTTGCAATTGAGTATGACTAGGATCCATATAAGTGTTGTATTGATATTGCTTCAGGAATTCCATAGCCAAGTCTTTCCAGATGTAGATATTGTTTCTTTCTAGTTGTGTATACCATTCTAATGATGCACCACTAAGACTATCTTCAAAACACTGGATGAGAAACTTGTCATCATGAGCGTATGCAACCATCTTTCAAATAAACATCGTCAAATGAGTTTTTGGACAACTAACCCTTTGTACTTCTCAAAATATGACATTTTGAACTTTGTTACGATGTCTGGCACTAAGCACATGTGTACATCATCCAAATCATACGCATTTTTTCTTGATACAGATCTTATTTTTTCACCCAAAACACGACACATTTGAATAACTTCGATATCCTGATGAGTTATGGCATTTATCACTAGATCTACCTCTTAGGGGTTTTTAGTAGCGTGAAGAGGCGGGATATGCTCAGCTGGAACAGTGGGGCGTCTTTGCACCGTACAGATTTTATTGGATACAATGTTGTGCGCTGGCTGAGGTTGAATAGGATCATCCATTTGCATATGAGAATCATATAATGGGTTATTCTCCACAGTAAAGACTGATGTAGGATCAACCTTCTCCATAACAACATGCTGAACATTGTTCCTTGGTAGAGCTAGTAGAGCTTCCAACATCTGACCCACCTTACGGTTCATAACATCTATGTCTTCTCTTAGCACAACTTGATTCAGTTCCAAACGCTCCAATGTCCTTTAGTAGCTAACACGAGTTCACTATAGGTATCAGGGAATCAAATAACGTTATGGACAAGAGGTAATATGAGTTTTTTTATGCGGAAATAGGTATGCATGCTGATGAATGCGGATGCATGAACATTCTTTTATTTTTATGCAAAAATGCAATGCCATGTTTATGCATATTTTTTATGCAATTTCATGTGTGGGCTCAAGACGATATGGGTAATAGAACCATAAAACAACCTATTTGGGAAGGATCCTTATAATTGGATAACTCTAAAACTTTTCTACCCAACCTCTCACCAGGGATTAATATAGGGTTTTGACAAAAGGGTACCTAGAGTAATGGACCCTAATCAGAATTTTGCCATGCAACGGGCGAATCGTTTTAAGACAAACTTCACGAAAATATCTACTCTAGCTGAGGTATTTGCATGTATCATATAAGGTGTGCTCCTTATTAGACGATAAACCTAGATCTATAGGGGGTGAATATATCCCAAGTTAAAAAATCATTTGAAACTTTGATTTAGAATTTTTTTGGCATGGAAGCAAGTTTCAAATATTTTCCAGATTCAAAATCGCCTAACCGAATTTTCTATTGAAAAATCCGGATATGCGTAATAGTACCAATAAAATGATAATAATCACAAGTCGATCAACAACTATTAAGCACAACTAATTAAATAATCTACAATAGTAAAAGTCTGTCTCTAATTATATTCACACAAAAAAAAACTAAGTCAAGCAATTTGTCTAACACTTGGTGTGCGAAAACCAAAGTTTGGAATTTTATATGGTGTTTGTTTGTCTAAGAAATCGAATCATAACCAAATGGTTAATGATCAATACAACAAGCACAATATTCAAAATGTAATCAAAATTATTATCCAAACTATGTTGATTCGGTGATCAAAGCAATTGATAATTTGCGAGTCAAAAAATAAAAGAGATAGAGATAGAGTATGCAAGGATTTGTTTAGGCAGTTCCCCAATCGACCTCGTTATGGGTACGTCTGCCCTTAATTCGAAATTGAATTGAGATATTAATATAATAAATCTTACTTTGTAAATGTATCAATACAAGAGATGAAAAATCAAATCCCACAAACCCTAAGTTTGTTCTTGACTCTAGCACCTCCAAAAACCTTTGTCACACCCCAATTTTGACCCTGAATCGTTGATTCAATACATTCATCATAGCTATTGCATGTCTACATAGCATACCATGCATTCCATACCGCATAGTGCCTAGAATATCAGTCGAAATAATTTTTTTTGGATTTACAGGCAAACCGGTTGAATTAATCGATAGGTGTGCGTCAAATTAGTGGACGAAAACTTTTAAAATCAAGCTTCCAGACATCAACTTTATTAATCTACGTTTTGTGTAGTTCAATCTGATATGCTCGATTTATTTTTCAGCTAATTTTTCAGCCACTTTTTGATCAGCTCAAGCCTGTTTAACCGGTCAAAATTTATTTCAAAATTAAAAAAAATGCTGTATTTTTTTAATAAGTATATTTCGTACTGATCATTTTAGTGCGTCCAATTTAATTTTTCGAGCGAATTTTTGCCCGACTTTTATTCATTTTTAATTCGCTTTTTAAGTAAATAATATTATTCTTGTTAGAACAATTTGTTTTGTTTATTTTGAATTCTTTTTTAATTATGAGAGTTGTTTCTAACTCACAAGATAATAATAAAGGTTTAATTAGAATTAATTTAGTTTTAGAAATTCATGATATGTTCTATTTTATTTTTTTTATTACTTATCAATTTTGTTGTGAGTTCAAAAAGAGAAAATAATAAAAATGTTTGCATCGGATTCTCTTCACAATTGTACCTTGACAACTCATTTTAAGAGAGAGAATGTCACCTTAAAGGGGGACACTTGCTCAGTACCAAGAAAGTTTTTTGGACCTTACTGCGATCCATTTTCAACCTTTGGCTGGCCATTAGAAAAGGACAGAGAGGTAGGTTTTTGGAAAAAAAAACAATAACATTTTAAAAAAATCCCTTTCCCTTCTGCATAAAAACATAGGAATCCTCCCTATTCAGGGGCACAAAAAAAACCAGTGATACTTCACTTCTTTCATCTTACTATGCCACCATTGTAACGACATTAACCAACCTCACATTCCAAACGCCACGCTCAACATAACAGCACCATCACTAACTCATCCACAACCTCATTTCAAAACCACCATGCTATAATGAGTTTCCGATTTCTGCCAAAACTTACCGTGTTTTTATCCTTGAGCTGCACACCAATAATAACCTTACAGAACTTAACACCAACTAATCCGCTGGTCACCACTCTCAACGGCCTCGCATCTCCACACTATCCATGGCCTCATGAAGGCATCCCCAGTTCATATGATCATGCTTCGATTCGTCGTGGTCATCAAGTTCATACACAAGTCTGTGCTTCCTGCCATTCCATGTCTTTGATATCATACCGTGATTTGGTTGGTGTTGCTTACACAGAAGAAATGGTAAAGGCCATGGCTGCTGAGATTGAGGTGGAAGATGGCTCTAATGATGAGGGCGAGATATTTTCACGCCCTGGTAAACTCAATGACCGATTTCCTCAGCCATATGCAAATGAATCAGCTGCTAGGTTTGCTAATGGAGGAGCTTATCCTCCAGATCTAAGTCTTGTTACCAAAGCTCGTCACAATGGCCAGAATTATGTGTTTGCCCTCCTAACCGATTACTGTGACCCCCTGCTAGCGTTTCGATCAGAGAAGGATTGCATTACAATCCTTATTTTCCCTGTGGGGCCATTGCCATGCCTAAGATGCTTAATGACAGTGCTGTTGAATATGAAGATGGTACCCCTGCCACAGAAGCTCAGATGGGGAAAGATGTCGTGTCATTTTTGTCTTGGGCTGCAGAACCTGAAATGGAAGAGAGAAAATTGATGGGATTCAAATGGATATTTGTACTTTCATTGGCATTACTCCAAGCTACATATTATCGACGTCTTCGATGGTCTGTTCTTAAGTCCCGCAAGTTGGTTCTTGATATTGTCAACTAATTTCCTTCATGCCTCACAATAAACCTGAAACAAAAAGAAGAAATAAGTTTGTTAAGACTTTCATCGAACACGTTCCGTGTAAGGTGAAACTTCATGTTGTCGAATGATTTGGTAACATAACTCTCACAACAATAATATTGCAAGATCAAAGCAAAATAGTGAAATACAAGGAAATGCATCGAAAGGAAACAACCCAAATCTAGCACGCGAGAACCGCTCAAGACAGTACCGCCACCGCCGCTGCAACCTTCCAAAACCGAACAACAACGTGTCACCGTCATCACTTTCTTCAAATTGACCGTGAGCCGCATGTCGGAACTTACACCACAGCCACCACCACGATACTTCCTCTGTTCCGCCGTGTAAGCACACTACAAGCTCACCACCGTCGGAAGCATACATGTGCCGCTCTAACAACCATTAGATCCGAGATGAAGACATAGCAAACGAAGGAGAATAAACACAGTTGAGAAGCGTTTGTTTGGCAAGGGAAACAATGTGAGAAACAGAGGGCGTCAATCGGTGGAGTTTTGTTCATTTTTTCTGAAATTTCGCATTGAGAGTTTCATAAGGAAACGAACGCCTTATCGCCAGGTTAGATACTCTGCATATGGTTTTGTGGTAAGCAAGGTTCTGGATCGGGTAGAATCCGAACCAACCCGCCTCCGCAAGATTTGGGCGCCCACCAGCAAGGCTGCCTCTTGCAGGCTTTTGTCCTTATTCACTTATGGCACCCCCTGGCTCATTCATCTTTTTGTTTTGTTTAAAATAAAAGAGCATTTTTTATTGTTATGATATTTAATTCAAGACTTAAAGCAAAAGATTTTAGATTTCATGTAAATACTTATTTTCTTTATTTCTAATTTATTATTACTTATTTTTTTTTATTATCATTTTTTTAATCAAAGTTTTTAAATTCTTTAGATGTTTGATTTAACCTTATGATAATAAAAAGGGACAAAAAGGGGTTTCAATTAGTCTTAGACATGACCTTGATTCATTGGATGCTTCGTTTGTATTGATCTTTGTTTGCATGAATATTTACCTGTATATTTGACCCATGATTCAGTTACTCTTGCACATAGACCTTGAGTCGTTAAATAATTTGGTAAAATGGACACATAATTAAAACCCACCATATTTTTCATTAATCACCTTATTTTTATTTTCAAATTATTTTCGTAAGTAAATCCGAAGAAAAAGATTACCTGGATGAAATATCCAGTCGTAATCCCGAATATTAGGCTCAAGTTATAAGAGCTTGTAAGCCCTATGTATTTGTCTTCTCTTCAAAACACTTGTAAATATTCAAACCATTTTCTTAATTAAAATTTGAAGAAAAAGATTATCCTGGATGAAATATCCAGTTATAATCCCGAATATTAGGCTCACGCTGTAAGAGTTTGTAAGCCATAAATATTCGTCTTCTCTCCAAAACGCCTGTAAATATCTCAAACCATCTTCTTAATAAAATTTGAAGAAAAAGATTATCCTGGATGGAATATCCAATTATAATCCCGAATATTAGGCTCAATCTGTAAGAGTTTGCAAGCCATAAATATTCGTCTTCCCTCTAAAACATTTGTAAATATTTGAACCTTTTCTTTAAGCAATATTGGAAAGAAACAGACTGCCTGGGTGGAATGTCCAGACGTAGTCCCCAGTATTAGACCCAAGCTGTAAGAGCTTGCAAGTCATAAGTACTCGTCTTTCAAACTCAAAAAATACTTAATCCCTATCTTAACCTCTTTCAATAAAGATGGAAATGGAACATGGTGTATACCGTGCACTCCTGAGATTAAGATTCGAGGTGGATGCCTTGCCTATCTTAGCTCTCGCCATCATTTAAAATTGTCAATGCGGTTTCTTCAAACCCTTTCTCAATCAAATTCAAAACACTTAACCTTTATTAAACACTTTTGCCAATAAAGGTGGAAATGGAACATGGTGGATACCGCGCACTCCTGAGACTAGGATTCGAGATGGATATCTCGCTCATCCAAGTTCTCGTCATTACTCAAAAATAATCCAACCAATCAAACTCTTTTCTCGCCACCGTGCGATTAATCGAAAAACCTTTTTCATAAATGAAAGACATATCGTCTTAAGGTGATGCAAAACAATGTTTCGGCCACGATTGTTGAGTCGAGATAAGTGATGTTTTTCCGAATGATGATTTGTAAATCCATTCGATGTGTGGTATATGTCCGCTCCTCATCTGTTTTGGGTAAAACAATGTTTTCGTCGATTAATACAATATGGCTTTCGCTAAAATCAACCAACAAACAAACATTTTCTACCCATAACTACGTATGCCTTGATTTCTCTGTTGAGATACGTAGGAGCAGGATTTGTAAATCTTGTCAGGCCCACTAATAAAAAACTTAGGTTTAGTCCTTCGTCAAAAATCCAAAGATATTCTCCTTTCTTCTATTCTTTCTTTCCCACTTAAATAACTTAAAGCCTAACATTTCAAACTAACACTAATGCACACAACTAACCTAATGGTTCCGGTTGAGTACAACGGACGTGAGGGGTGCTAATACCTTCCCCTTGCGTAATCGACTCCCGAACCCTGATTTGGTTGCGACGACCAACATCACTGTCGTTCTTTCTTGGGTTTTATCAATATTTCCCCTTTCCTTTTTAGGAATAAATAAAGTTCGGTGGCGACTCTGTTTAGTCCATCATTGCGAGCGTGCGATTGCGCTTCGCTAGGTCGTATCCCCATATTTTTCCTGAGGTGCGACAACCTTGATCAAAGATTTATCAAGTCACCAATAATGCCGCTTCAATTCACTTATTGTTGCTACCTCCTTGCACGACCCCTTGTCTCAACGCTTTCACCCGATTGAATAAATCCCAAGTACACACTTGTTGAACCCAAGATTTATCAACATGATCCACTGTTTCACGCTACTCCCTTGCCGACACACCTAGTCTAAAGGCTTTCACTCGATTGGATCCGAATTTAACAATCTTGTCAAAAACCTTCAAACCCTAAAGATCTTGAAGGAAAAACCCACCTTGTTTTTTCTTATTTGAATCCCTCAAAGATCACAACCCAATATTCTCGGTACAATAAACCTAATTGGATGTTATCAATCCTAATCTAGATGACACCCAATCAAAAAATGATTATATGTAATTTGATTGTGTGTATACATAGATTGAATTGAAGACAATGGGATGCTTTGAAATCATGGATTCATGTAGGTTTTACTCACTCTAGAAACCTTACTAGATAACGATACATGTGTGAAGTACTTATATGCTTGGGAGATTTAGGGAACAAAGAAATACAAAGGAGGATAGAAAAATATGAAATTTTGAAGAACAATAATCTTGGTGTTAATGCATGTTAGAGACAATGTATCCAAGACCAAGCTCCTAAAGCATACCACACACAAAAACAAGAGGGGATAAGCCTATCTCAATAAAGCCTATGTTGATTCATCTGACACAAGGTCATTGATGAATCAACTAGCTAATGATACATGGGAGTTCATTGGCCAAGAGATGATTGGGTAAGAAATGAGATGAAAATGGAGAGATGAAATGAATGGGATCCCAAATTGGTAAAGGGATGAACCTCACTTGATCAATACCATTCATTCATCTAAGGGATGAAGTTTTAAACTTCATCAACCTCCTAAATCCAATGGTATTGACCAAGTCAAGGTCCAATTCAACCAAGACCAAGGCCAAATAGAAGTAAGGTCAACATAAAGTCAATACAAAAGCTCACCAAAGCATTAAATTTTAAACTATTTAAAAACATTTTAAAAATGAAGAAAAATAAAATTTCAAAGATCAAAAACCCCAAACCCCTCCAAAACACCAAAGAAATGGCCAAGGGATTTATCATAGGTCAAGTAAGGTCAAAGGCCCATTGACTATTTTTTTTGGTATTTTTCAAAAGTCAAAAGTAATTAAAAACTAATTAAAACAAGTTTAAAACCACAAAATTCACCAAAAATATCAAAATTAATCCAAAAAATAGTTTTAAATCAAAAACGGGAAGAAGAAAACATTCTAGTCCCATAATTTTTGGATCAAAAATGAATTTATGGTGAATTTTAAAAGAAAAAACTATTTAAAAATCAATTTAGAAAAAAAAATAGGAGCCATCATATCTCCCTCATTAATTAAGGTGACAGATCTGATGATCTAAAATGCGTATTCCACATGTTCCTTCAATCAACGCATCACACACATAGTAATCACAAACAAATGCTCAGATTAGAAGATGGAAGAGAGATCAAAGGGTGAGAGCCTTACCACGCCACCACTGGAGCCATAGCTTCGGTCTTCTTCTCCGGTGAGGGTCACCAGACTTTTAAGACCAAACTTGCCTAGAAATTGATGGACCTAACATCATTTTAAAGGAAAAATAGCAAGGATCACGTATATGAACTCTGTTTATTCCATCTCTAACTCTATATTTAGAAGAGTGAAGATCAAACCAGAGGTGTTCAACCTGAGTTACTTTGAATCAAGCTCAAAACAACTCAGCCATGTTACCTACATTGGTAGGACTTCAGCCATCACAAAATTTAGCTTAGATCTAGAGTATGGAGGGAGTATCGAAGAGAGGAAGTTTTGTGAAATTCACCTTCTGTGAGCTGCTTCTTAGCTTTGTTCTTGATGCAATTCTTCGTGCTTTCTCTTCTTCTTGCTTGCAGAAACTCAATGGAGTGGAAAAGGGAATGAATTTTTGGAGTTTTTGTTCAGAAACTTGAGTTGAACAAAAACTCGATTTCTCAAGAAATCTTCAAAGAATTCTATGGTGTGAGGTTATAGCAATGGCTAGCAAAGCTTGGGCAGTGTTCTCCTTCATTTATGAGCAAATGGTGTTTGATTTATAGGTCAAACAATTGATATATGTACCTTTCCAATTTTGAATGAAAATGAGCAATTCTTGGTACATGGGTGAATGGGTGATAGTATAGTCTCAATTAATGATTGGAATCCACTATAAACCATGAAAGGAAGTTGATGAACTCATCATACAAGACCATGCAAAGTTGTGCATTGTTTGGAGTTCAAAACTTGTCAAAATAAGCCATCGAAAGACCTCATACGTAAGTCTCTTGTTTCTCATCCAAATGATGTGAACTTGGACTTTTTTGGAAAGCTCTCATCATAGGGAATAAATTTTCTGTTATGACATTTTCAATTTGAATCTTGGAAAATGGATAAAACTGGCCTTGAAGATGGAGGTATCAAACATACTTAGAAATGTTTCTAAGTTATAAGCCAAATGACCTCTCTTTCCACCTTGAATAATTTTTGATGTGAGCTTCAAATGAACTTGGCTCCTTCCACAAGGTAGTATATATTTCAATTATATTAAATTTGACCATAAATTTGGAACAATTTGGAGTTTGGATGAGGGAGTTATGGATTTTAGAATTTGAGGAAAAATGCTTGTTCAATGGTAATGGCCCAAAATAACTTATAATGTTTCCTCTTGGCACATGCACTTGCAAGTAGATTTTGAACTTTCTCAAAGAAGCAAAGTTGAATAAGACATATTGAAATTAATCATGAAACTTGGATAATCTTCATATCATAACAAACGAGGAAGTTATGGTTCTTGAAATTTGACCTTCTATCTACGGCACAGACAAAATGACTTATAATTTTTCACCATAAAAAATGACTTTCCAAGAAAAATTAGTTCTTGAGGATCATATGACATATGTTTGGAATGTCATAAAGAGTAAATTTTTTATTGGAATCATTTTCATATGATAAAAAGTGTAGGAGATAGGGTCTAGGGAACCCTAGATTTGACCAGATGACTTTTCTAGTAAACTTCCTTGAATCAACTTGCATACTTGAAGTTCCTTTTCTCTTAAGGGATCATGGAGGATAATATATGCTTATGATGATTTAAAATGAAGGATCCCTTGATATATTTGACCAACTGTTGAAGAAACTTGTTGAGGAAGGCACACAAGATACCTAGATGAATTAGGGATTCCTTTACAAACAAGCTTCAAACTCTTGATGAACTCTTGATCAAAATGACAAATAAAGAACATGGGGATCCATACATGATGTTTAGAACCAATGTGAACTTTTCCTTGTTTGATCTCTTGCATTGGGGGTCTCAAACCCTAGTTGTGGGCTTGGTGAGGCACAAATGGACACACACACTACCTACAAAAGAAACAAAGTTATACTAGACATGTTTTTGTATTTTGGTTAGTAAACAAAGAAAATAAAGTATGATACAATCATATATGCTTGGTGATCTCTCCCAATGCAAACCCAATGAATGATAGGTGAGGAGAATACCAAGGTGTGATCCCAATGCCAATGCAAAGCTATGAGATGGCATGAGAGATCTTAGGGGTCAAAATTGGGGTCTTACACATGCATGTACATCAGAGAAAATGATATATCATCTTATGACAACAATGCATGCGCCATTGACATTGACATATTTATAATGTATGCGTCAATTAAGATGACGTCCAATTTTGAGTTCATGCGCTATTGTCAGGGACGCATCCTTTTATGTGCAATTTTTTTTAGTTGAAAACATATATATTTTAATAGATCATTTAAAATGTTGGTTTTGAAAAAAATATCAATTAATTATATATTAAACTACTCTAAAAGTCATTCATTATGACTATGTGCAAATAAAGCTGTGGATTTCAATATGTGGATTGTTGGTCACTTCCAATGAACTTTTTGGCCTTTGAAAGGTGAGTTAGGTGTTAAAACTTATATTATTACTAATTTATAAATATCATTAGATTTTAACGTCTTCAGATTTTTTGTAATAATAATAATAAATTATTATTATTATTATTATTGCTTTAAGTTTGGGGTTGTGATCAGTTACCATTTGTTCTATAGTTATTATCATTTTAACATGTGAAAGTATGCGAGTTATTTGCATTTTTCATATAGTTTAAGTGGTTTTTACACCTTCTTTTACCGTTAACGTCATTTAATCGTTTCACTGTTTTTCATTAGTTTATTTCTATTTTCCGCATTTTATGCTTGGGTTGTATGTTTTTACTATTTTCAGGTTCAAACCGATCTTCAAGTATGATCAGATGCAAACACCAAGGAGAATCACGAAAAATCGGAGAAGTTTTCCCATGCTCTAGTAGACTTTCTACGGCCACCCATAGCACATGCTATGGGTTGTAGCATAGAGGTCTGGAACAAAAACCAAAATCTACAAGAAACAATGGTCTGCTACGATCACCCATAGCACCTGCTACTGGATGTAGCAGACATAACCCCCATAACCAGTGGCCTACTACGGCCACCCGTAACAGACAAAACCCTTCAGCTTCTGTTGACAAGCTAGGTCTAGTGGCCTGCTACGGCCACCCGTAGCACCTGCTACGGCCACCCGTAGCACCTGCTACAGTCGTAACAGGTAGGCATGTGATTTTTGGAAACTTTCCTTTTTAGGCCAAATTTGGAAATTATTGTGAATTGGGATACTTTCAGACCTGATCTCATTATCCAGAAACATTTGATTGACTAGGGGAACCTAAAAAGGAGAATTTCTCTATTTAAAGGAAATTACTATCACATTTGAGGGGACTTCTTTTGGAACGGAAAAAATACAGAGAGAAATATTGAAGAACATAGAACTTTGGCGGAAGGAGGATTTTCATGAACGAAAGCGATTGAAGATTCAATTTCATCTTAGTATCTATAATGTCTAAATTTTGTATTTTGTTTTCATTGAATATTATTAGTATCTAAACCCCCAAATGCTATGGGGTGTCCCTGATTTGAATCTGGAATAACTTTGATTTTATATTTGCAATAACAATATTGTTTTCCATAATTAATTTATTCTCTTATTGTTCTTAATGCTTGCTCTGTCGGACAAACGGGCTTGAGTTACGATTAATGATTAGGTTGGACCACTATTGTTAATGTCTTGCTTGAGATTATTCTATAATAGATATTACATAGGACTATGGATACCATATAGAAACCGGAATATTCTTGATAATTAAATGCTTAATTTCATATGTAATTCTCTATGGACATAGACATTAGGATGAATGATTAAAGGTTTTCTCATTAAGAACTTATGAGTAAACACCCTAAAGAACCGGTAATTAATTAATTGATATTTATTGTTGCAATATTGATTCAGAGTTGTTACAGGAATAAATCACACACCTTCCCTAACATACTACTCATTTGTTTTTGACCGTTCGCGTACTTTATTAATTCTATTTGCAATTGCTTTCATATTTCACCAAACTATCCCCAAACCCCTAAGCTTTTGTTTAGTTGAAATTAATCTTGAACTCTGTATCGTCAAGCAGTCCTTGAGATTGATACTGGGGATTTCCCCTTTTTATTACTACATTGGCAGATTAGTAGACTTGCTAATTTATCAATCAACTATACCACATATCAGTTAATGCTACATTTACTCTTGGTTTCAAATACCACTTCCTTAATGCATTCCAATACACCCTTATCTTTGGTTCCAAAGTATACTGCTTCTGTCACTTTTACCCGATCTTTCAATTCTTTCAATTCTTTCAATTTTGATTGTTACTCTATATCCTTCCATCCATACTCGTATCCATTTATCATTACACTCATTCATACCCTCTACCTTCATTCACTTCATGTGGTATACTCTTTCTTTGAGCCAAATACATTATTTTTTTTAGCTCCATCATGTGTCTGCTTTTGGACCGAGAGTTGTTTGACTTGATGTCAAATACTTAATTCTCTTTGTTTTTGGCTATATCATATAATGGTTAATGTTTCGCCCATAGCACATATTGGTTAATCTCAGCTTTACTCTCTAGTTCAAATTTCATCCCTTTTTGGAGTCAGCCCACATTATCATTTGGTTCAAACCATATTATTATCACTCTTCTTTCACCTTCCACCATTAGTTATATGGACTACAAAGCTCTTAATTCCTTATTGCACTATAAGGATACGTAGGCATGAGGGCCATAATCCTCACTGAGCACTTTATCTATTCTTTTCTTTTTCCCTTTATTCTTTCGCAAGTAACCTTAAATAATAACATTCATCCGAGCAAAGAACAATTAAAACAGTTCCCGTTGAGTACAACGGATGTGAGGGGTGTTAATACCTTCCTATTGCATAACCGTCTTCCTTACCCATTTTCTCTTTCCCTCAGGTTTTATCAATGTTTTCCCTTTCCTTCGGGATAAATAAAGTTCGATGGCGAATTTGTTATATGTTAGAACGTGCGATGCGTTCGGGTACAGTTCTGCTAGTTTCAGCATGCAACAACAAATCCTAGACTCCCCGGTATTTTTGGGACAATGGCATTAACCTATAGTCGATGCCCAATGGAATTTTACCAATTGGAGAGACTTCGCTAGGGATGTGTGTCGTCAATGGAAGCATCGACATCAATGGGCCATAAACGAACCTATCATGCCAGGAGAATCTAGACCAACTCGAAATTATATGAATTGGTATAGATAAGTTACAATGATATAATTTGTGTCTGACTCGAGGTATTTGATCGACCCACGCCTACAAGCTTTGTCATCATACGTCCAACAACCAACCCCATAACATTATCAAACCCAACAACATTGTCAACCCACCCAAATACAACAACCAACCCCACAACATTACTAAACCACATACACCCAACAATCAACCAAACATGATTATCAACCGCCATACACCCACCGCGACCAGTTCATGCCACACACTCAAACACAAAACCAAGTGCATAACTCATACCACAAACAAACATATGTCGCCACCACATCTTACCATAACACTAATGAGGCATATGATACAACCACATCCTATCATAGCACCCAAGCAATGTACACCCAAATATCACACTACCAAAGCACCCAAATATCATACTGCCAAAGCATCCAACCAACACATGTTTATCAAATACCATAACAACCACTGCTTTGTTTCCAAAATGAATCAATGTTCCAATTCAACAAACCAGCCCAACCACTTGTAATCTAACAAACATGACCTAACTACGACAACATGGACACCGAACTCGATTACGACAACGTATGTGACTGGTAAAAGATGCTATATATGATTGATGACACTAATGTTCTAGGGACCTTGCTCCAAACACCTCAGGTGAATTTATGGAGGCACAAAACACCTCAAATGAATCCTGAGAGACAACAACAACCTTTGGGCAGTCGTGTGCAGCCTCAACGGTGAAAGGGCACCGTCGGGTCGTGGAATCGGTGACCGTTATGATTAAGCACGTCGTTAAAAATTTTTTACAAAGTTTTTTTATCTTGTAATTCTATTTTAAATGTAATATATATATATATATATATATATATATATATATATATATATATATATATATATATATATATATATATATATATATATATATATATATATATATATATAATGCATGCACACCTGAGGGAATGATATATCATCATAAGACAGTAATGCATGCGCCATTAACATTGATATGTTTATAATGTATGCGCCAATTAAGATGACACATAAAATTAATTTTGAATACATGTGTTATTGTCGGTGATACATCTTTTACGAGCGAATTTTTTTTAATTGAAAATATATATACTTTAATAGATAATTTAAAATGTTAGTTTTGAAAGAAAAAAATTCAATTAACTAGATGTTAAACTACTCTCCAGAATAAAGCTGTACTCTAACGAGCACAGTAAATAAAAGTCATTCATTATGACTGTGCGCAAATAAAGTTGTGGATTTCAATACGTGGATTGGTGGTCACTTCCAATCAACTTTTTGGCCTTTGAAAGGTGAGTTAGGTGTTAAAACTTATAAATATCATTAGATTTTAACGTCTTTCAGATTTTAATATATAACAATATATAAAGGGAATACTTTCTTTTGGTGTAGCCTATTTTTCTACCATTTTTACCCTTATTTTATTGTGTAATTTACCTAATAACTTTCAATAAAACCACTATTATTAACTTCCACGTAACTTCCTACTAATAACTTCCATGTAACTTCCTACTAATAACTTCCACATGCTGTATTTTTTAAAAATTATATTTAAATAAAAAATATCACTTATATTTTCAATGATGTGCATTAAAAAAGCGGGACGCTAATAATAATAATAATAATAATAATAATAATAATAATAATAATAATAATAATAATAATAATAATAATAAAATGTCTAAGATAAGAGGATTTAATTAAAGAGATTAATTATAATATCTTGTCAGCATACATTTTTTTATACGGTCAATATATTACGATCATCATTTTATATGATATCAATTGGCTTTCTATAAATGATATTTTAGGTATATAAAGGATATGAGGTTGAGAAACCACAAATGAATTATATACAATTTTTGTAACCATGATCTTAAAGACAACATAAATATCTTTAAATGCCCTCTTTGAAGGTGACAACATAATCTGCTTAATCTCAACAATATCAAGGTGTCTCAACAATATGGACAGTTATATTCTACAACTGAGTCGATAACGATTCTCATAAGGTATGTGATTTGATATAATCAATTCAAAGGTGAAAATTAAAGCTGGGTCATTTTTTTTCTACGGAAAACAGAATTTCAAGTAAATTGGACTAACTTATTTTGGTTATGTATATTTATGGTTTTTAACCCCTAATAGATGCTTAATATTTTAATATGGTGCTTGATCTAAATTAGGAGGCGTGATTCGATCACGTTGATTTATTAGAAAACCAAATTGAATATTAGTGCGATCTCACTTTGAATGCATGTCTGAAGTAAAACGTTGTTAGCCTTTTATTTTTACGCACTTGTTAGTTCTCTTGTTGTTTTTAAAGATTTATCAAAACTTATAAGGAACAAATACATGATTAAAATTGAAATTGAAATTGAAACAATATAACCCTAATTCAAATTTAAATTTAATTATCACATTGAGATAGATGTTAGAACTTGAAATCACAAGATAATAATGGAGGAATTGAGAGAGAGAGAGAGAGAGAGAGAGAGAGAGAGAGAGAGAGAGAGAGAGAGAGAGAGAGAGAGAGAGAGAGAGAGAGAGAGAGAGAGAGAGAGAGAGAGAGAGAGAGAGAGAGAGATCATTGTAATTAGATAGAGTGTGAATTGAGGGTGAGAACATTTGCACATTAACATTGATAACAATACCTCTAAGGTATTTAAACAATTACAAGTGGATTGAGACACAAGTTGTAACATCAAATAACTAAAAAAAACTGTATTCTCATTCTCATTCTTCGACAACTAAATGCCAAGTTCGGTCGCGTATTGTACAAGTAACGCAAGGATCCAACCAACCTTCTATATAGAGTTGGATCAACATCTTCCTCATCCTCATTCTTTGGCAACTATAGCCTCGATTCACACAGAGTAATGACAATATCACCCTAATTCTCTTAACACATCTGGCATTGGTGTAACCGGTTACGCATTCGCAGTAACCGATTACCATTATTTCTACTTTTAGAGTTTCTCGGGCATGTAACTGGTTACAGCTACTAAAAACTCTAAAAATAAAAACAATTGACAACTTGTTACTACAAATACGTAACCGGTTACACCAGTGCTAGAATCACTTTTTCTTCAGCTTATCTGATCTTTTGGCATACCTATAACCAGTTACGCACACATGTTAATTTGATACAACACTTGAATTACTAAAATTTCTTAGCACACCACCTTAATTAAAGTGCTCAGAGTCTTCCATGTCCATGTTCAGCTTCAACCTCTTAAACACTTCAATCACGACACCCTTGGTCAATAAATCAACAACCTATTATTCGTTTCGATAATATCCCAATCTCAACCTTCCTTCACTAACAAGTTCCCTCAAGTAGTGAAACATCGTCTCAATATGCTTACATCTTCCATATGCAATTAAGTTCTTAGCAAGATTAATCGCGGAGACATTATCAATTAGGAGCGTAACAATGTCACCCTCTTTGCTTTTCAGCTCCTTCAATAGATTCCTTAGCCACACGGATTGACATGCACATAACTAAGCAACAATTTACTATGTCTCACAAGATGAGAGTGCAACTACCGATTCCTTTTTCAAACACCGTGAGATTGTGGTCCCGCCAAACATAAAGATGTATCCAGCTTTGGACTTTCGATCATTTTTATCTTCGCACCAATTATAATCGCTAAAACTGAGTAAATTGCATTTTCTGCCCATATTCGCTGCTGGAAAGAGAATTCTGTAGCCAATCGATCCTTCTACATATCTTAGGATCCTCTTGACTGCTTCAAAGTGATACACCTTCGATATCTCTGTAGGACCCCAATTTTGGCCCCAAGATCCCTCATGGCATCATAGCATTTCATGTGCAAAGCCTCAAGGATCATGAGCATCTTGGTTCCCTTTGCCTTTGGGTGGGATCTCTTATGAGTGGTTTGAGATCACCAAGAATGCTTGAATTATATATCATTGCTTTTCTCATTTTATTTACTAACCAAAAGCACAAAAATATGTCACTAACATTTCTTGTTTGTAGCTTGAGCAATCACAAGGTCAAAAAGCTTCTAGGTGATCCCTTGTGCAAGGATATGCCCAAGAGAAGATGAAAGCAAGCATGGCAATGGTTCCCAAAGCTCTCATCCATCAAATATGCCTCCCTATCATATCAATTCATCATTTTGATCAAAGCAAGTCAAAGGGTTTGAGGTTTGTCTCCCAAGGAAACCCTGATTCATCTGATCATCAACAATGCCTTGCCAATGCAGCAACTTCAGCCCATGGTCAAATAAAATTAAGGGAAGTCCTCTAATTTATCATTTAATGCATATTTGAGCTTATTTGAGTGTCCTCAATCATCAATTCATCAAGATATGAGTTGTGGACTTGAGAAGTTGATCAGTCAATTCATCTGACTATTTTGAAATGCACTGAGACCTAACGTTTTATGTGTTAGTCAAATGGAGATGATCCCAAATGCAAAAATGTTCTTAAGGACAAGATGAACAACTTTAATGTTCATCAAAAATTGATTTGAATCTTGGAAGGTCATCTCCCATTCCAAGACATTAGAGGTCATTTTGACTGAAACCCTAATTTTGGGTCAACTTCCCAAGAACATAACTCATTCATTTTTTATGATTTTGAGGTGGGATCAAATGAATTGGAAATACTATTGTGTATAATTCAAATTTTATGTTGAACAAAATTTCAAAATCTCAAAATAAATACATGTGATAATGCAAAACATTATAGGTCACTTTGGACCAAATGCATCGAAAGGCAAAAAAGTCCAACTTCAAGTGCCCATAACGTCTTCATCAAAAAACCAAATGATGCAAAATTTAATTCCATCTTGATTGTCTTGAAAATATCTACAACTTTTATGTTGAAGGTTTTTCCATTTGAGGCTTGCATCATCAAAACAGAAGGGCTTGAAGTTGGTTCAATTTGGCAAAATTCTCAAAAGCATGTTTTGCACTATGAACTTCATGGCCTGTTTTCATAAATTTACACACTTCAAATGAGTTTTTGTCCAACATAACATTTGTTCCTTATGTCAAGACCTTTCCAACCATTACCCACATGCTTATGTTTGGATTTTCTAATTGGCATTTTCGAAGAGATGAAGTTTTAGGCACAATTATGGAATTCATGATGAAACTTCATGCACAAGCCATTGCCTTGCAAACTACACGTCCGTTTCAAGTTGTTTGGTCATCAGCATGCAAATACAATTGAGTTTGGGCCTTCTACATGATCACACAAGCCCATGCAAGGAAAATCCATTCGCCATGCACACGAGCAAACTCACTTGTTCAGCCAATTCCAGCTATAAATACATGTGCTATGCTTCATTATGAACTAACTTAAAGGCGCCTAAAGCTCTGCAAAAATCAATTCCCAACCATACCAAAGGAACTAAGTTCATATTTTTTCAAAATTTCAGATCTAAAATTCAATTGAATTTGGTTGAATCTTCAGATCTAAAGTTCCTAAACCTTCATCATCTAGTCCATTTAAGTGACTCAAAGCTTCACAATTCAAAGGTGGTCATCAACTGGTTTTTTCTTCGAAAATGCCAAGGTAAGGAAGCAAGGAAAGTGACTCAAAGCTTCACAATTCAAAGGTGGTCATCAACTGGTTTTTTCTTCGAAACTCCTTATTCCTTGATCTATTGGCCTTGATATTGTGTTGTCTGAAGTCCTCTCTATAGAGGCATCATTGTTGTATGCTCAATTTTCAAAATCAAGCAAGTTCATGATGAACACCATCAAGCTTCCATCTATGATTTCTCTCTTAATAGGAATCTAGAGTGGAAGTGAGTGGTATAGGAGTGATGTACATCACTTCCTCTTTTGATTGATGCCTAGATCGTCCATTTTGGTGAGCATTTGAACCTCTGTGTTTTTTGCCCTCGCCGGAGCTCACCGGAGAAGACGGTGGCGCTGATCACCGTCTCTTTGCCAGATCAAATCTGGACCACTGGATGAGTTTCCCAGATCTAATCATAGCCTTCATTCTTATGACTTTCAATAATGCATTGTGTTTCGCCTTTGACTCTGGACCACCATGAGCGCGCGCATGTGGAGCGTTTGATCAGCCACATCAATTAATGAGGCTTGATCAGACGCCTCTCATTTTTTCTGATTTTCCTAATTTCCTTGCTTCCTTTAAAGCTTCACAATTCAAAGGTGGTCATCAACTGGTTTTTTCTTCGAAACTCCTTATTCCTTGATCTATTGGCCTTGATATTGTGTTGTCTGAAGTCCTCTCTATAGAGGCATCATTGCTGTATGCTCAATTTTCAAAATCAAGCAAGTTCATGATGAACACCATCAAGCTTCCATCTATGATTTCTCTCTTAATAGGAATCTAGAGTGGAAGTGAGTGGTATAGGAGTGATGTACATCACTTCCTCTTTTGATTGATGCCTAGATCGTCCATTTTGGTGAGCATTTGAACCTCTGTGTTTTTTGCCCTCGCCGGAGCTCACCGGAGAAGACGGTGGCGCTGATCACCGTCTCTTTGCCAGATCAAATCTGGACCACTGGATGAGTTTCCCAGATCTAATCATAGCCTTCATTCTTATGACTTTCAATAATGCATTGTGTTTCGCCTTTGACTCTGGACCACCATGAGCGCGCGCATGTGGAGCGTTTGATCAGCCACATCAATTAATGAGGCTTGATCAGACGCCTCTCATTTTTTCTGATTTTCCTAATTTCCATTTTATTTCTTTTATTTCATTTAACTTCAAAAAATCATATATCTCTCATTTTAATTCCAAAAAATATGGGACCAATTGCATTATTTCTCTTTTTAATTCTAGTTTCTAAAAATGATTTTTAATATTTTTTATTTCATCATTTGATATTTTTTGTGAATTTTCTATTTTCTGGTCATTTTTAATTCATTTTAAATAGTTTTTGATATTCAAAAAATACAAAAATATTTTCTCAACCTATTTGAATGATGATGGATCTATGAAAAATATTCTCATCAATTTATTAATTGATTTGAGATTTATTTGAGATTTTAGTTCAATTAGGTTATTTTTATTCATTTTTAATTGATTAAAAATAATTTCTGACTTTTGAAAATGCTGAATTTTTTTGTCAAACTTTGTTTGAACTTGTTGAACTTGGGATAAATCACTTGGACCTTTCAAGGTTGATTTGAGGTGATTTTGAAGTTTGACCTTCCTTTAATATTTTAATTCAAGTTTATTTTGAATATTAAAAAATGCCAAAAATATTTTGCTCATGTCTTGACTTCCAATCTTCATCTCATTTCTGTTTTTGATTGTTTGACCATGATCCTCAATGCCATTGGTCAACACTTGTTGATTGGTACATTCTATTTCATTTAATGTCCTTTATTCTTTTCATTTCCATTTCCATTATTCATCTCCTTCTTCTTCTTCTTCTTCTTTCTTTTTGATCAATGAGTTAAAGGTTGATAAGTTATCATTGATTAGGAAGGCTTAATCTTCCTTGATTCAAATCTAATTCATCTTGATCAATTGATCAAATGAATGGCTTTGCATTAAGGATAGGTTGCTTCCTAAATCATGCAAATGACTTAAACCAATACAAGATCAATTCTCTTTTTTTTTGGCATGGCAAGTTGTTGGAACTTGGTTCACTAATCAAGACTTCTAACTTGTGTTGTTGCTTATATTATTATTGACCGACCTCAGATAGTTGTGACTTCTACATAAGTCCAATTACGATTGCTTAACATAGCGCTAAATTTGCCTTATGGCACACTAACTACTAACACTAATCATTAACCATTAACATTTACTTTTTGCACTTTACTTTTATGCAATTTACTATTCTTGTACATATTATTCATTTGCTTTTTCCTTTGCTCACTTGAGCACATGTTTATGTTAATGCAATTTGCCTTTTGCTCACTTGAGCACATAATTGTGTATATATCATTGTGCTTGTGTTTTGTTTTGATTGTTGTGGACCAAATACAAAGAAATGGACAAATGGATTTAGACTTTAGGACTTTCCCTATGCAAAATTTGGAGTCAAAGAGCAACTAGGTATTGGGCCTTTAGAGTGCTATAAAAGTCAAAGAGCAACTAGGCATTGGGCCTTTAGAATGCTTAATGTTGAAATATGACCTTGAAAGGACCAACTTCTAAACTCTTCTTGTCCATTCCTTGTTTGTTTTGCTAGAATCTTTTGATGTGTGTGTTCTTGTGCTAGGGATTCCAACTTGATCCAAATTGAGGAACCATTACCATGAGCTCCTAAGAGAGAGGGATCCAAGATACATTTAGGAGCTTTCCAAGAGTTCATTTGATTGTTGATTGCTTGAGTTTATGCTTATGTGATTGCTTATTCCAAAGGATGGAAGCTACTTGGATCATCAATATGATCTCAAGAGAGGAACTCCATTTGCGGTTTTACTTCTTATTCCTTACCTCTTGTATGTTTAGGACCTTAGTCATTCTTCTTCTTCTCTCCACTCTAACCCAAGCCAAAACTTTTGTGCAAACACTTAACATTTGCTTTCAAACATTAGAAACCTAAGCCTTATGCTTTTGATTTTCAAACTTTCTTTTCATAACACTTATTTTGAATTGAACCTTTAAATCAACTTTGACCATATTTTTGTGAATACTTTTCATTGGTAAATATAACCCATTCAAATACCTTTTTATGGTTTCAATGGCCACTCTCTTAATCAAAACTTTTTCATAACCTTTAGCTATTAGGTTTGAGTTATCCTTGAGGTATATGTAATACTCACCTATATCCTTAGTGATGGACAATGAGTCTTCCATGCTTATTATAGGGTTAACCCCTCACTAGCATGTTGAAGTTATCCTCACATGGTGGATTTGTGGTTTTTAGGTTGAGTTTTCTCCCTTGGATAACAAAAGACCTTAAGGCTTTTGGACCAATCAATTCACCAACTCATTTTGAGATTTTTACCCCGAACTACGAGGTTTTGATCCTAATCTTTTAAAGATGGTACGTAGGCAATGGGTTTATCCATTCAAACACAAAATGTAAATAAACTTATTCTCTTCTCATCTCTTCAATCATGTTTGCACAAATAATTTTTCACAAAATACCAACCTTACAACCAATATGAAAAGGGATCCCTAGGAGTACCTAGGATGTTTTGGATGCTTAAAACCTTCCCATTGCATAACCAACCCCCTTACCCAGATCTCTGACATTTTTACTAGTTTTTGATTCGATAAAACTTTTAGGTTTTTGTTCGCTTTCTAACCATTCCTTTGGATAATTAGAAGTGCGATGGTGACTCGACTTGTATGATTTACCTTGGATTTAGTCAATATCTCTAATGGTAACGAATACCCCGCTACACTCTCTATGAATCTATTCACAACACCTCCACTAAACGCCAAGTCCTATTGCGTATTGAACAAGTAACACAAGGATCCAATCAGCCTCCTATAGTGAGTTGGATCAACATCTTCCTCATCCTCATTCTTCAGCAATTATTTCTTCAGATCACAAGGAGTAATGGAAGCATTACAATGCTCCATTCCAAACTACTTCAATATCTCAAGCGCACACCTTTTCTGGTGCACGATCAATCCCATTTTGGACTTGTGGAACTCAATTCCAAGAAAGTATGTCACAAGGCCAAGGTCGGTCATCTCAAACTCTTTCATAAGTTCACTCTTGAACATTTAAATTCACTTTCTGATAACGAGAAATCGTATCGTGTTTTTAGGATTATTTGACATGTTATCCGTCTTTGTTTTTATGCATTTTATCGCCTTTTACTTCTGATTTATTTGTTTTGCAGTTGTTAGCCGATTTCATTGGAGATTTGGAAGCCTCGCGGAAACGAAGCAAAAAAGGAGCTTAAGTGGAGCAAAAAACCTAGTTTTGGCTATTCTGAGTAGATGGCGTTTGCCACCTGCTAGATGACATTCTCTATCTCCATTGCCCGCCATGTCATTTAATGAGCAAGGCAATGGAGTTCTCCATTTCCGCAATGGTGTTTTCCATCTTCATGCACAAACAAAACTGCACTAGTATGGCAGTTTCTTAGCAGTTTTTCAACCACTTCTCCCTCCACTAAGTCGGCACGTCCAAGACAGCTACCAAGCCTATGAACTCTATATATAGAGCCATTTTTGGAGTGTTAGGCATCCATTGAATTTGCGCGGAAGCTCTGTCAAAATTCCATCTTAGTTTTAGGCATAAAAATACCTATAAAGTGGCAATAATTCACATCGAGGGATTGTCACACCTTTTTTTATTTTCCATACCATTTGTACTTTGGATCAAGAACAAGCTTGCCGTTATTTTCAAGTTCAAATTAATTCAAGTTTTACTTTATGAAATTTCAGGTTTTTTTACCGCTTTTAATATTTGTATGCTTTATTGTTTTTATTACTTGCATGTCATGCTATTCTTAGTTTTGAATGCCTTAATCATGTTTCTCTCAATTAATACCATGCCTTGCTAAATTATCTTAAGTCTGGTGTATGAGCACCGTCGTTACCGACAGAACTTGGTAGAAATAATAGGCGCAAATATATGAGTTAATTATGTTCTGGATTTGGTTTCTAATTGTATGTTTTATTCTTTTGGCACGAGAGTGTGGAATAAATCAAGGTTCAGTCTGATAGTGTGAGAGTGTGAGGAAGGAACCAGAAAGTGGAAACAAGGCATCGATCCTAAAAATAGCGAGAGCGCTTTAGGGATCGTTTAGGATCTCATTTACTTTCAAAATACGCTTTCTAATTAGAACGGACGAGCGAGAGCAAAATCCCATGGTTAGGAGGTATGATCTTTGTCGATAGCGCGAGAGTGTGAGACGGGACCTTTAAGTCGATATTTTCTACATAATACAATAGAATAATATTTAGTGCCCGAATTCTACCTAAGCCCTTAGGAACACGGAATCCATATTTCAGACTCGTTTTTATCATAACTTTTAAACCATTAGAAATTAGTACTTTTATTCTCGTTCATAACTTTATAACGTTTAGCCTTAGCTTTGCACTGCAACAATAGATAATATTGGTTTGACTATTAGTCTCTGTGGGTTTGATAATCTTTTAAAACTACATGATAGATTGTGCACTTGCAGTCATCATCTGATAGACACGTCAGCCAACAATCAAGTTTTTGGCATCGTTGTCGGGGACTAATTTAGTCAATATTTTGATTCCTTTGTTGCGTAGTATAGACTAAGGCAACAAAATTTTCTTTTTTCTTTGTCGATTTTATTCCAGACACTTGCTCTCAAAGCAAGGAGTTAGAGCAACCAATTGACGATATCGAGCGTTACCTTAATCTAAAACGCTGAATCAATAATTTTCGTATTAAATACGATCTTCTAGATCCTAATATCCCATTTTTAGAACCAGAACCAATTATGGCCGAAAGACCACAAAACCGTCAGTTGAAGTATTATGTTGTTCCATCGTAAGCAGAACCACATAACAGCACTACTGCCCTTACCATCAACCGAAACAATTTTGTGTTGAAACCTTTAATGTTATCAGTCGTTCCACAAAACCAATTTTCAGGTAGTCCTACAAACGATCCTAACTTACATTTGTTATTTTTTGTGCAGTATGCTGACATAGTGAAAGCAAATGGTGTCAGCCAAGAAGCAATTGGACTACGTCTTTTCTCTTTTTCCTTAAGAGATAGAGATAGAGCTTGGCTCTAGTCTCTACCTTCAAACTCAGTAACCACATGGGATGAGTTGAAGAAAGTCTTCTTAGCCCGATATTTTCCACCAAGCAAAACAGCTCTGCTAAGAGCTCAAATCAACGGATTTAAGCAAAAATACAATGAATCTCTTTTCAACGCTTGGGAAAGATACAAGGACATGATACGACTTTATCCACACCATGGACTTGAAGAATGGATGATTATCCATACTTTCTACAATGGTCTGTTGTATAACACTAAGATGAATTTAAGCGCTGCCGTTGGCGGTACTCTAATGGACAAACCGTATGACGAAGCTTATGAACTCATAGAGAACATGGCTCAAAATCATTTCTAATGGGAAGGTGAACGTGTTGCTGTAGAAAAACCAACTCCGAAAGGCGGAATGTACGAAGTTAATGGCATAAACCGCGTCAATGCTAAAGTGGATGCGCTTACTTAAAAGATTGAAAGTTTGGCCATAACACCAGCAGCTACCGTAGCTGCTATGACACCAAACTGTGAATTATGTGGAACCCCTGGGCATACTAATGTTAATTGTCAGTTATTAGATGGTGTTCCCACCGACCAAATGAATTATGCTCAAGGAAACCCATATTCAAACACTTACAATCCTGGTTGGAGAAACCATCCGAACTTTTTCTATAAAAGTAGCAATTCTTTGTTTCCACCAAACCCAACACCTGCTATTCCACCTGGCTATCAGAAAGGAGCCCCAGTTGCTCCACCAACACCTAGAAAGTCAAATCTGGAAATCATCATGGAAAACTTTATGAGTGCCCAAGCACAACAAAACAAAGAATTTGCAAATCAAAATGCTCATACGAGTGAACTAATGAAACAATTGTCAAATAAGTTTGATGTTATGGCTACCCATAACAAAATATTAGAAACCAAAATCTCCCAAGTAGCCTAATATCAAGCCGTAATAGCATCCCCAACTGGAGCATTTCCTGGTCAACCACAACCAAACCCAAAAGGCCATGCTAACACTATCACACTTTGGAGTGGAACAGAACTAGATGAACCAGTTGACCCAAGAATCCAAAATTTGGCCATGTATCAAAATTATCGTAAGGGAACCAAAAAGGTAAATGAACTAACCAATGATGGAAAAGAAGACGAAAGCGGAGAGGCAAAAGATAAAGAGCCACCTTATGTGCCTCCTCCACCATACAAACCACCTATCCATTATCCCCAAAGACTTATGAAGTCAAAAAATGAAGGACAAATCAAGAAATTCTTAGAATTTCTGAAGCAACTTAATATCACTATACCATTCACATATGCCATTACGCAAATGTCTTCATATGCTAAATTCCTTAAAGAGATTCTATCCAATAAGAAAAAGCTTGAGGATGATGAAACTGTTATGCTTACTACCGAGTGTAACGCTATTATTCAAAATAACATGCCTCCTAAACTGAAAGACCCAGGTAGTTTTTCCATACCATGTGTAATCAGAAAGTTTATCATAAACAAATCTCTATGCGATTTAGGATCCAGTGTTAGTCTAATGCCCTTACCCACATGCGAAAAACTTAATCTAGGAGAATTAAGACCAACAAAGATGTCTCTACAACTAGTTGACCGTTCCGTTAAATTTCCCGTAGGTATGCTAGAGAATGTTCCAATTCGTATAAGATAATTCTATATTCCTACCGACTTTGTAATAATGTATATTGTAAGACCCCAATTTTGACCCTAAGATCCCTCATGCTATCTCATCATTTTCATTGGCTTTGGGATCACACCTTGGTATCATACTCCTTACCCCTCATTCATTGGGTTTGCATTGGGAGAGATCACCGAGCACATTTGATTGCATCATACTTTATTTTTCTTTGTTTACTAACCAAAATACCAAAATATGTCTATGTATAGCTTGGTTTCTTTTGTAGGTAGTGTGTGCATCCACCCATGCCTCATCAAGCTCACAACTAGGATTTGAGACCCTTAGTGCAAGAGATCAATCAAGGAAAGATTCACATTGCTTCTAAACATCATATATGGATACCCATGTTCTTAATTTACCATTTTGATCAAGAATTCATCAAGAGTTTGAAGATTATTTGTCTTGGAAGCCCTAATTCATCTAGGTATCTTGTGTGACTTCCTCAGCACGTTTCTTCAAAATTTGGTAAAATATTTCATGGTATACTTCATTATACATTATCTTATGCATATATGATACTCCATGAGTCCCAAAGATCAAGAGAACTTCAAGTTTGCAAGTTGGTTCAAAGAGGTTGACCAAAGAAAGTCAATTGGCCAAAGCTGGGGTCCCTAGACCCTATCTCCTATAAATTTTGTCATATGAAAATGCTTCCAAGAGAAAAGTTACTCTTTATTACATACCAAACAAATTTCATGTTGACATAAAGATCTATGTTTGCTTGGAAAATCATTTTTTATGGTGAAAGATTATAGGTCTTTTTGTATGTGCCCTAGTTAGTATGTCAACTTCCAAGGACCATAACTTGCTCAAACTTTATGATATGAATGCCATCCAAGTTTCATGATCTAACTTAAGATGTCCTATCCAACTTTGATTCTTTGAGAAATGTCAAAATCAACTTCCAAGGGCATATGCCAAGAGGAAATATTATACGTCATTTTGGGTCATCATCATTGAACAAACAATTTTCCTCAACTTCTAAAATGAATAACTCCCACATGCCAAATCCAAATGATTTCAAATTTGTGACCAAATTTGATATGGGTGAAAGAGCTACAATTTTGGTGAAGAAACCATTTTAATTTGGAGCTCATAGCAAATGTTATTCAAGGTGGAAGAAGTGGTCATTTGACTTGGTACTTAGAAAAATTTCAATTATGTTTGATTCCACCAACTTCCACCTTGAAATTTATCATGATCCAAGATCCAAATTGTAAGACCCTAATTTTGACCCTAAGATCCCTCATGGCATCATATCATTGCATTTGCACTTGCCTCAAGGATCATAGCATCTTGGCTCCTTAACCTTTGGGTGGGAACTTTTGTGAGTTGGTTTGAGATCACCAAGCATGCTTGAATTGTATATTATTGCCTTTCTTATTTTGTTTACTAACCAAAAGCACAAAATATGTCACTAACATCTTTTGTTGTAGCTTGAGCAATCATAAGGTCTGAGGCTCCTAGGAGACCCTATGCTCACTGATATGGCCAGATGAAGATGAAAGCAAGCATGATAATGGTTCACAAGGCTCTCATCTATCTTATATGCCTCCCAAGTATCTCAATTAATCATTTTGATCAAAGAAAACCAAACGGCTTGAGGCTTGTTTCCCAAGGAAACCCTAATTCACCTATTCATCAACTATGCCTTGCCCATGAAGCAACCTCAACCCGTGATCAAATACAATCAAGGGAAGTTCTTTTACTCATCATTTCATGCGTATTTGATCTTATTTGAGTTTCCTCAATCATCCATTCATCAAGATTTGAGGCATGGACTTGAGAAGTTGATCAGTCAATTCATCTGACTATTTTGAAGTACATTGTGACCTAACTTTTAATGTGTTTGTCAAATGGAGATGACCCCAATAAAAACAATGTTCTTAAGAACCATATGAACAACTTTCATGTTCATAAAAATTTTATTTGAAGCTTGGAAGGTCATCATCCATTTCAAAACATTATAGGTCATTTTAACTGAAACCCTAATTTTAGGTCAACTTCCCAAGAGCATAACTCATTCATTTTTCATGATTTTGATGTGGGATCAAATGCATTGGAAATTTTAATATGTCTACTTAATGTTTTATTTTGAACAAAGTTTCATAATCCTAAAAGAAATACATGTGATAATGCAAAACATTATAGGTCACTTTGGACCAAAGGCATTGAAATGTGAAAAAGTCCAACATCAAGTGCCCATAACTTCCTCATAGAAAATCCAAATGATGCAAAATTTAAGTCCAAATTGATTTTATTGAAAATATATACGATTTTGATGTTGAAGGTTTTGTCATTTGGAGCTTGCATCATTGAAACAGAAGGGCTTGAAGTTTGGCCATTTTTGAAATTGTCACATACACATGTTTTGCACCTTACACTTCATGATCAATTTTCACCAATTTCCCAATTTCAAATGAAGTTTTGGTCAACATAACAATTTATCCTCATGTCATGAGCTTTCCAACCATTACCCATAAGGCTATGTTCCATTTTTGAAAATGTCATTTTCGAAGAGGAGAAAGTATTGGTACATTTTTGGAAACTTATTGAAAACATATTGCATGAGCTCATTACATTACTTCTGCACGTCCATTTTAATTCCATATGATGCCAGCAATCATTTCCAATCAAAATTGGGCCCTCCATGCGCCTGTACAGGCCCATGCATGGAGGCCCTTTCCATCCATGCACTTGTTATATATAGGAGTGCATAGCTTCACATTTTTGCAACCTGAAGGCACTTGTTATGCTGCAAGAATCTCCCCATAGCCACACTTAAAGGAACTCTCTCTTTCTTTCAAAATTTTCAGATCTAAATTTCAGCTACACCGGTTGATTTCTAGATCTATAGTTCCTAAACCTTACTCATCTTCATCACTAGACTACACTGCAAGCATTAACAAAGGAGAATTGTGCTCTCAAGATCCACATTTCAGAGGTGGATATCAGAACTTATTTTCTTCGAAACTCTTTATTCATAGCTTGTTTCTTGCATTTACTGGGTTGTCTGAAGTCCTCTCATCAGAGGCAATTGTTTTGTGCTTTGAATTTTGAAATTCCATCAAGTTTCAGTTGAACACCATTTTTTTCAAGCTCTGATTCCTCTCTCCATGGAAGTCTAGAGCGAAAATAGATGGCACAGGGGTGATGTACATCACCCCAGCTTTCCATTGCTATATAGATTGTGGCATTTGGTTGAGGTTGCCATGTCAGCAACTCTCACCGGAGCCGGAGGTCCCGCCGGAGAAGACGGTGGTGTACACCACCGTCCCAACTCCATATCAAATCTGGACCGTACAATCTCGTTTCCTGATCAAATCTGGACCATTCCTTATTATAACTTAATTAAAGGCTGCGTGTGACTCGTTTGACTAACGTGCTTGGTAGGCGCGCGCTTAGATCCGTCTGATGCGCCAACTCAATTAATGAGCTCAATCCAACGCCTCACGTTTTTTTCACATTTTTAATTTCTGATTTTAATTTTAATTTTATTTCTTTTATTCCTTTTCATTTCAAAAAATCATATCTAATTCATTATTGGTCCAAAAAATGTGAGACCAATTGCATTATTTCTCTTTTAATTTCTAGTTTCTAAAAATGATTTTTAATATTTTTTATTTTATCATTTGATATTTTTTCTGATTTTTTTCTTTTCTGATTTTTTTTAATTCATTTTAAATAGGTTTTGATATTCAAAAAATACAAAAATATTTTCCCAACCTCTTTGAATGATGATGGATCCATGAAAAATATTCTCATGAATTTATTAATTGATTTGAGATTTATTTGAGATTTTAATTCAATTAGGTTATTTTTATGCATTTTTAATTGATTAAAAATAGTTTCTGACTTCTAAAAATGCTGAAATTTTTTGTCAAACTTTGTTTGACTTTGTTGAACTTAGGATAATTCACTTGGACTTTTCAAAGTTGATTTGAAGTGAATTTGAAGTTTGACCTTTAGTTGTTTATTTTAATTCAAGTATTATTTTAATTTTGAAAAATACCAAAAATATTTTATTTGTTTCTTGACCTCTAATCTTCATTTTGCTTCTGTTTACTAATGTTTTACCTTGATTTCATCAACCTTTGATCAATGTATGCTGATTACCTCATTTGATTTCCATTAATGCACTTTATTATTCATCTTCTTCTTCTTCTTTTTCTTTTTTGATCAATGAGTTAAAGATTGGTGGTTAGCCTTGATGTATGAGAGGTTTAACCTTCCTTGATTCAAATCTAATTCATCTTGATCATAGATCAAGTGAATGGCTTTGCATTAAGGATAGGTTGCTTCCTAATCAAGCAAAGAACCTAAATCAATACAAGATCACTTCTCATCTTCTTTTGGCATGGCAAGTTGTAGGAGCTTGATTCACTAATCAAGATCTCTAACTTGTGTTGTTGCCTATATTTTTATTGACCGACCTCAGATAGGTGTGACTACTACATTAGTTCACTTACGATTGCTTAACATAGCGCTAAATTGCCTTATGGCACACTAACACTAACACTAACCATTAACATTTAATTTGAGCACATGTTTATATTAATGCAATTTGCCTTTTGCTCACTTTAGTACATAATTGTGTATATATTATTGTGCTTGTGTTTTGTTTTGATTGTTGTGAACCAAATGCAAAAAATGGACCAAAAGGATCTAGATTCTAGGACATTCCCTATGCAAAAATGGAGTAAAAAAAGGCCTTAATGTTGAAGATGAATTGGAAGGACCAAATCTCTAAACTCATTCTTGTCCATTCTTGGTTTACATTGTGGAACTTTTTGATGTGTGTGCTTTTGTGCTAGGGGATTCCTAGTTGAGCCAAAGTGAAGAACCATTGTCATGTGCATCTAAAGTGAGAGGTACAAGAGCCATTGGAAGATTCCTAAGAGCTTTGCTTGATTGATTGATTGCTTGAGTATACACTTATTTGCTTGCTTATTCCAAAGGATGGGAGCTACTTGGATCATCAATATGATTTTAAGAAGGGAACTCCATGCGTGGTCTTATCTCTTTTCCTTCATCTCTTGTATGCTTAGGACTTAGCCATTCTTATTCTTCCCTCCACTCTAACCTAAGCCAAAACTTTTGTGCAAACATTAACATTTCTTTTCAACATTAGAAACCTAAGCATTATGCTTTTGATTTTCAAACTTTCTTTTCATAACACTTATTTTGAATTGAATCTTTAAGTCAACTTTGACCATATTTTGTAAATACTTTTCATTGGTAAATATAACTCATTCAAATGCTTTTTGAGTTATCCTTGAGGTAGATATAATACTCAACTATATCCTTAGTGATGGACAATGAGTCTTCCATGCTTATTATAGGGTTAACCCCTCACTAGCATGTTGAAGCTATCCTCACATGGTGGATTTTGTGGTTTTAGGTTGACTTTTCTCCCTTGGATAACAAAAGACCTTAAGGCTTTTGGACCAATCAATTCACTAACTCATTTTGAGATTTTTACCTCGAACTACGAGGTTTTGATCCTAATCTTTTTTAAGATGGTACGTAGGCAATGGGTTTATCCATCCAAACACAAAATTGTAAATAATTTGTACATTCTTCTCTCATCTCCCCAATCATGTTTGCACAAATAATTTTCACAAAATACCAACCTTACAACAATTGTGAAAAGGGCTCCCTAGGAGTACGTAGGATGTTTTGGGTGCTTAAAACCTTCCCATTGCATAACCAACCCCCTTACCCCGATCTCTGACATTTTTATTAGTTTTTGATTCGATAAAACTTCTCGGTTTTTGTTCGCTTTCTAACCTTTCATTTGGATAAATAGAAGTGCGGTGGCAACTCGACTTGTATGGTTTACTTTTGATTTAGTCCATAAATCTAAAGGTAACGAATACCCCGCTACACAAATGAAGAAGTTTTAAACATAAAAGTTGTTCCCCTTTATGTCACCTTTCTAAAAATTCCAAGATCACCTCATTTGGACAAGAATTGAGGGACTTGTGCATGTTTCCTTTGTTGGGTTTGTTTTGGCAAGTTTTGAATTCAAGTGACCATTTCCTTTTGCATGCTTACATGTTATTGTTTCAGGATCCATTGTGCATGAATTGGAGTGAGATTACATCATGGTTTATGCCCAAATCAATTCCCATGCATCCATGCATCAATGTTGCTAAATTTGGCAAAATTTTCAAGTGTGTGAAAAGCAATGCATAACCCTATAAATACATGTCCATTGTGATCAGAATAGGGATGCCTTCTGCCCAAGCTTTGAAGCGTTGCCTCTTTAACATCCATTAAAGGATAAACTTGAAGGTTTCACTTGAAATCGAGTTTAAATTCTCCTTCTGTTTTGAGATTGAAACTCCAAGAATACAAGCCTTTCATTGATCCATTTCACTTCCTGCAAGCTTCTAGAGTCAAGTTAAGGCAAATTGGAACCAAGATCAAGCTGAATTGAAGCTACACGAAGGTGATTTTTCTCAAACTTCTCTTCTTCGATTCTCCCTCATTTCTCAACTATTTTGATTAATTATTGGTTGGATGAAGTCCTACCAATGTAGGAAACAAGATTAAGTTGCTTTGAGGTCAAATTGAAGTAACTCAGATCATGCACCTTAAATTTCAAATCCATGTATCTTTCAATATACTTGGAATTGGATGAAATGGAGGTCAGGTTCGAGCTCCTGAGCATTTTTCCTTTAAAATGATGTCCTTACTTTTTATTCTGATTATGGTTTGTGGTGGACCAGCCCGATGAGGTCCATCAGAGAAGATGACCGGAGCCCTAGCTCTGGTAGTGCGTTGACACCCTCCAAACCATTTAATCTGATCTCATGTTCTAATCTTGACCCTCGCTTTTGAATACCACGAGTGTACACGCGTTGATTGAGGTGTTTGATGGAAGCGCGCACTTGGCCATCAGATCTGCCACCTCAATTAATGAGGGAGATCTGATGGCCCTTATTTTTTTGAATTTTATTATATTTTCTGATTTTCTATTTAATCCTTTTATTTTGTTTAATTCATGATAATTTTATTTTTAATCCAAAAAATATGGGACTTTAACCAAAAATATTTAAATATTTTTCCCTTCCATATTTGAATTAAAATTATTTTTTGGATTAATTTTGGTATTTTTCATGAATTAAATGTTTTTGTGCATATTTTTGATTATTTTAAAATACTTCTGACTTTCTAAAAAATGTGAAATTTTTTGTCTAAGGTCCTTTGACCTAGAAAAAATCCCTTGGTAATTTATTTGGTGTTTTGAAGGGATTTGAGGTTTTGTCTATATAAAAATGCATTTTAATTCATTTTTAATGTGATTTTTAATTGATTAAATGTTTAAAAATTATGTTGAGCCCTTTTTATGGTCTTGTGATGTTTGACTTTCTGTTTGGGCATTGATTATGGTTGATTTTACTTTTGTTTGATCAAAACCATTGAATTTAGGGGATTGATGAAATGTACATTTCATCTCCCTAGATGAATGAATGGTATTGATTAGATGAAATTCCTCTCATGATCAATTTGTGTTTCTATTTACCCTTCTCTCTCCATCTTCATCCCTATTCTTCCTCAATCCCTCATTGACCAATGAAATCTCTAATGTCTAAATGTTAATTGATTCATCAATGACCTTGTGTCAGATGAATCAATACAAGTCAGACTGAGATGGGTCCTTCCCTTTTTTTTAGTGTGTGGTATGTTTTAGGAGTTTGATTCTTTGTACCAAATCTCTAACATGTATTAACACCTATATTTTTATTGCCTAGCCTCAGATAGTTGTGACTTCTACATAAGTCCAATTACGATTGCTTAACATAGAGCTAAATTTGACCCTCAAGGCATAACATTCTAGTAAGCGAGATTGTAAGTCCCCATTCTTCATGGCATTGTGTGGGAACTTGAACTTTTTCCTTTCATGGGAGCTAATGTCATACTTGTTGAATTATCCAAGTTGGAGCCCTTCTAATGGAAGATGTCCTGGTTTAAGGATCCATACTTGTGAATGAATGGTTGAGTGTTCTCCAAAGAATGACTTAATCAATTAAAACTCATCACTAACATTTGACTAACCATTGACTAACTTCTTAATTAATATTGCTTTACTTTCAAGTCATTTACTTTGTGCACTTTAAATTTCAAGTACCTGTATCATTCATTGTCATTTACATTTCATGCAACTTTCTAATGTTTCAAGTCCTTTTCACTTTGCTCACTTGAGCCATATATTGTGATTGTATATATTGTTTGCTTGCTTTTGTTTTATTTGTGGTCTTAGGACCCTAAAACACCTAATAACAACAAAAACCCTAAAAAACATGCATTGGACTGTTGGGATTTGATCTGAATTTTTGGACTTAGAGCTAGGCAACACTCCCTATGCTAAAGGACTTGGCCAATGCCAATATTTGAGACTGAACTATCTTTGATCGTGCCTTCATCTGATGTAAGACCTTGGATCTCTTTGATTCATATGATACTCTGTCTCTGTGCTTATTTTTTATTTTTTATTATTGTCTATGTCTGATGTTTTCTTCTGAGTTGATCAAGGAATATTTCATCTGATACATTGGAAGACACTGAAGACTGCTAGCTATTGGAGTGCTTGCTTGGATATGGCTATCTTTATTTGATGCCTTGGTTTTCACTTGATGCTTGGATGTTGCTCATTGCTTATTGCTTATTGCTTATTGCTTATTGCTTATCAAAGTCCAAAGGAAAATGAGTTTCTATATGACATTCTTTTCTATTGGATTGCATCCCATTCGCCAGATCTTTTCAACTCTTAAAATTTTAAATTTTTGCTTAGGGTAGTCTCTTCATCTCCTTCCACTTTCTTTAACTTCAAAATCTCTCCCTCTTTTCAAAAACATTATTTGGTTGAGATTTCAAACTTAGACATGTTTTAATGATTAGAAACTTTGACCTTATGCCATTGAATTTTTAAACTTCTTTTCTTAAATCAAATTTGTAAATAGACTTAACCATATTGACTTAAATTTGAAAAGATAAAAAGAACTAACAACCCCATTCAAATCTTTGGCCTTTTATGCCTTTTCATTTAAACATTTGTTAAAATCAATTTACCAACTTCTTTGAAATTTTTACCACGAACTACGGGGTTTTGATCCCTCATTTTTATGTTGGTACGTAGGCATAAGACCAAAGGTCTTGTAAAACACAAAAATATAATCAATGAATTTTTTTCTCATCCCCACACTCTTAATTTTATCAAACATCATTGTTGAAATGTATATTTCGTGTCGGGTTTTTGTTATCGTATCCACAGGGATTGTAAGATATCACCGCTGTTCGATGGTTGTATTAATCTTAGCTCAATGTAACAATAGGGTTTCGGTTTTAATCAAGTTATCTTGCATAAAAAGTAATAAATTGCGGTAAAAGTTATGGTTTGATTAAATGAGAAATATTGTCAAAGTTAGGTTTCAATGATCACTTTGCATGTATTTGCTCGGTCAACAATCTTATAAACTCCTTTAGATGATAAATAATTTCACAAAGTCCTCTCAATATGTTTCTCTCGAACACACATTGTGAGTTTTGCCATTTTGATCCATTGTTTCTCTCGAACACAATCTATCAAAATGACAACTTTTTGGTTCAACCTTATGGTGAACAAAATCATTCATTACTATCTCTAGCTAACAAACAAGTTTGGATGAAAACCTAGATCAAGAGTCGGTAAACATCTCTCGATCATAAACCAACACAAAGAGTTTTAAATAGAAACAAAGTTTTCATCATATATTTTACCATTAAAGAGTTTACATATGAGGATCCTTACATTTACACACAAAGCTAGTAATCACCTACATCTAACCTTGACAAATGGATGACTTAGCTACTCATTTTCATGGTAGCTTGGTCGGCAAGTAAGGAAAGAAGGTTGATCAACATCCAAGTCGGATAATCGAAGTTGGATGGGAATCCACCTTCTTTTTGTAGAAGATGGTTCTAAGATGAAGAGAAATGAAAACTAGGGCATAAAGATCCCAAGAACAATGCTGCAAAAATATCTAGAAGAAAGTACAAAAGTGGAAAAAGTTGGTAAAAATGAGGTATGGTGCTCAAAAGTGGCACCTGCTACTTATAGACCACTGCTGGGCTGTCATGTTCGCTAGGCGAGCAGAATGGCTCGCCTAGCGAGGGTCTAATACGGGCACATAAGGCCCCTGCGCCCAGAGAAAACAGGGCCTGCTGAACTGTCATGTTCGCCTAGCGAACATACCTTCGCCTAGCGAAGGACACGCTTCAACCTTCGCCCCAGCGAGGTTGAGAGGTTTTGCTACTGGAATGCTCGCTGGGGACTCGCTAGAGCCTCGCCTAGCGAGTGAGTGCTGGCTGCGTTTTTCACCAAAACAGAATGAACTCGTTACCACCTTCGCCTTCAGCTCGCCTGGCGAATTAATTTGACAATTTACTGGAGCTTTTCGCCAGGAACTCGCCTAGCGAACCAATGCTTTGCCACAGCCTCGCCTAGCGAGCAGGCTGATGAAATGCTTGTATCTTTTGGTTCATTTGCCAATTTTCTTGTGTCTTCATTTTCAATTAGTTCATGTCTTTCCTGCACAAAAACACACAAATCAAAGGCACCAAGCTTGTTTATCAATGTAATGCATTCCATGTAAAACAAATGTGGTTTTGACAATTTTAGCAAGGAAAAAGAGTGAAAGGTGCCCACATATGATAGCTCAAATAAGCACTTTTGGGCATCTAACAACTCTCCCCAACTAGATTCTTGCTTGTCCTCAAGCAAAGTATGCCTCTTGAAGGACAAGAGGATTTGCTTTAAGAAACTGGTTTCTCAGAAGTTGGATAAACGGCTCAAACACAAGCGAAATCAGCAAATACAAGTTCCCAACGGTTCGAATAAAATAATACATAAGAACTAAAACTTAAATAGCAATGCAAAATATTTATCTATCTACAACAATACTATTCTGAATGAATCATCCTATCTCTCCTCTTCGAATAAGGAATGAAGATTTTGCGCGTTTGCAACCGCGGGACTAATCTCACTCTCTAACAAATAATGAAGAAATCAAATAGATTCATACAATGTCTAACAATTAAAAATGGTACTGTGGAAGCATAAAGATCACTAAGGGCTTTTCGGTTGAAGCTTGGTTAGGTTAACAAACAAGGGTCATTTCTAAGGCCATTGAAACGAAAGTGCCGATGCAAAAGAGACATTCACAGTACTATTCACACTACTCGACTTTGTTTCATTTGTTTCTTATTTGAAACCTTCACAACACATATTCCACAACTCAATTTTTATTTTTCACTATTTTTCTTCCAAGCAAGCATTCATTTTCATTTTTTCTATTTTTGTTCTTTTCTTTCACATCAAATATACAAAACAGATGTTTCTTTTCTATATTTTCTATACATATATTTTCCTATGCTTGCTCGGTTTTTCTTTTCTTTTTCAAGAGTTGTGGTACTTACCAATTCTTTTTCGTTCTCCCCAACTTATTTCTTCCACACCCTAAGTGAATGCTCTTAACTTTTTATGGCAAAAGAACAATAATCAAGATTTTCCGGGTTGTAAAAAGAAGATTTTTGAGATCTCGCTTTATTTCAAGCCGAGATTCAACTGTTTAAGCTCAAAGGGGGGTTAACAAATACTCTCTCTGCTCACAGGTAAGTTGCTTTTGGATGTAGTTGTGCTCAAAAGAAAACAAGTGCCTTGATCATTTCTAATTGCTTCCACAATTTCACAATAATAAAAGACAAAGCATGAATCACATGAATCAACAAAACTTATTAGAATCCAGCATTTAAGTGTACAATGGAGGTTTCCTCACAATTTGTGGTTTTAAGTTCTAGATGAAACATTCATTCAATTATGTTGCAAAAAGACAATATTCAATTTACCAAAAAGAGTAAAGTTCCTAATGCATTCTAAAATTCTAGCCGAAGGTAACCATGTACCTTAGCTTCATTCACTTGTTTATTCTTATCATTGCCATCCAAGCTCGGATGCACCTTCATTGGGTACTTCTTGAGGAGCAACCAATCTAGAAGGGTTTGCCACTCAATCAACCAAAAATTTATTAAACACACAAAATTAAAAACATAACTAAATAACATTAACTGAAAATATAAATTTTTTCATGGGGGACAAAACACCCCAATAGTACAACCCAAAATCAAGATACAAAATCCGAAAATACAAATAGAAATGACATAAAAACTGAAAACACACAAAAACTTAACCCACTAAGGGCTCAGGACTCCTCCTCGCTACCGGCCTCAGAACCGGTAGCCTCATCATCAACATCATCATCATCAGCATCATCAGTATCAGCACCCACCCCCTCACCATAGACAGGCCTGTCCACAGGCCAGTTAGCGTTAAGCATAAACTGCTCACGCGCCAACACTGCTCGAGCACCGGAGGGGTCATTACCTTGCAGTTCCAACCTCTGCATACTGTTGTGCATATCAATCATAGCTCTCTGGGATGCCGCCATCCACTCAAAACTGTAGTCACACACCGCTCGGAGGTAGGGATCAAGTCCGGGAGTAGAAGCACTAGGACCATCAGAAGCCCGAGTACTTCCTGAGGCTGCACTGCCACCGGTAGTCTTTGCTCTACAATATTTAGCCACATACCGATCATCGATAGGTGACGGGATCCTTACCTGCCCACGAGACGGAAGTCTCACCCTTGCCTGAACGCATAAGCTCATGATCAAACACGGGAAAGCCAGGGGACAATTAACACGAGCCCCCGACTTAAGTCCGCTCTCGACCACGGACTTCAGCTCATTTGCGATTATCCTCGCCACATCTATCTCGACATTGGTGAGGATGGAATGGACCAAATGTGCCACAGGGATCGGCACAGTAGAGGTGTGTGATTTAGGCTGGATGTTGGTCAAAACCAAGAGCAGTATCAGCTGAGCTATGGGAGTCATGTCCTCCCGGTGATACCTCACTGGAACCCCAGATGGGTTCGGCTCAACAGATTTCCCAGGTAAAAGCAGGGCGGCAGTAATGGCAGGAACATCTCGGTGAAGCCTTAGGTCGGTGTGGTATTGGTCTCTCTGGTCAGCTCCCAGCTGGAGCGGTTCCCCAAGGATTCGGTTGATAGCATCCCGGTCAAATGGAATTGGACGCCCGGCCACTTTAGAAACCCAAGTAAAGGGCTCGTCGTCGTCGGGCAGTGCGTTAGCATAAAACTCCCGCACTGTCGCAATGTCGTAATGCTCTAAGGGACTAATCAACCTATCCCACTTCTTTGCGTCTATCAACCCGGTGAAATTTCTGTAAGTGCCCTGTGGGTTGATCAGAAAGCGCTTCTCTGGAAGTATCTTCCGCTTCTCCAGAGCGATGTATCTGGCGGCCTGCTTCGGGCTGACAAACTTGTCTTGGTCAAACTGGATAGGAACTGTCCGAGATGTAGTTGCTCCCTTTCTTTTCTTACCCGCTCCAGATCTTGACTCCATCTGCAAAATATACAAAGAAACAACACACACCAACAAACAGATTAGCCATCAAAGCATAATTCAAAAGACTGCCTTGCTCGCTGCTGCTTCGCCTAGCGAAGTGGCAGCGAACGCTCGCCCCAGGTTCGCCTAGCGAGTGCTAGCGAACCTTACAGGTTTTGGGGTTTTTTGCATGTTCAAAGATTTTTCCCCCAAAACCCATACTCAAAGAGTTCTAACATCAGAACCATAAAGATTTATCAAGCAAATAACCGTTCTATGGAATTGGGGATGACCTATTTGCATGCAAAACCTAAAAATTCCCCAATTCAAAACCTAAAATCCCAAAAATTGCAAACTCTAAAATACCACATGCAACCTCAATGTTTCCCATACCACACTCATCCTATTTGCCATTCAAATTGGAAATTAAGAGTTCAAACAAAAAGAAAAATGTAGTAGGGCAAACCTTAGTTACACGGATTTGGAAATGTGAAGTGAGAAGAGTTTGCAATCGACCGAAAAGAGCAAGTGTTGGTGATAAAGATGCAAATGAGAGAGTTTGAGAAGCCTAGCACAAATTCCTCAGCAGAGCCGTTCAGAATTTTTTTTGAAGGTTTGGGGCAAAATGGCCCTGCTGAGATTTAAATAGTAAACAGTACTGCAGCGCTCGCTGCTGCCTCGCCTAGCGAGCAGCTAGCGAGCGTGCTCGCTACTGCTTTGCCTAGCGAGCTGCTAGCGAGCGTGACAGCAAGTGCAATGGCAAATGCAGCACTTGCAAGTCATCCAGCATGGGTTTAGCACAGTGTACTCAATACAACATAAAACATAAAACAGTAAATACTTACAATGTTGGGGTGCCTCCCAACTAGCGCTTGTTTAAAGTCGGCTAAGCTCGACGGTGCGATGCTCACAGAGGAGCATCGAGCGGCTGAGCACAACTCTCGCGATCCACATGACCGCCGAGATATACTTTCAATCGTTGGCCATTCACGGTCCAACTATCTTTCTTGTCCATGTCTTCAATGACAATGGCCCCGTACTCTTTTACTTCTTTCACTCGAAATGGCCCGGACCGTTTTGATTTCAACTTCCCGGGAAACAACTTCAACCGGGAGTTGAACAATAAGACCAATTGTCCGGGCACAAATTCTTTGTTACGGAGCTTCTTGTCGTGATACTTCTTTGCTTTTTCCTTGTACAACCAACTTGAGTGGTATGCGGCATTGCGCATCTCCTCCAACTCAAGTAGTTGTACTTTCCTTTTGTTACCGGCCAACTCATGTTCAAAATTTAAAAACTTTAGGGCCCACAAGGCCTTGTGCTCCAATTCAACCGGCAAATGGCAAGTTTTACCAAATACCAATTGAAAGGGAGTTAGGCCAATTGGAGCTTTAAAGGCCGTACGGTAGGCCCATAATGCTTCGTCCAATTTTTGGGACCACTCTTTTTTAGAATTAGACACGGTTTTTTCTAGGATTCTCTTAATCTCTCGATTAGAGACCTCCGCTTGCCCGTTAGCCTAAGGGTGGTACGGAGTTGTCACCCTATGCGATACACCATAATGTTTTAGAATTGTTTCCAAAGGTGTATTGCAAAAGTGTGACCCTCCGTCACTTATCAACACTCGGGGGGTTCCAAAACGGGAAAATATGTTTTTCTTTAAAAATTTTATCACCGTTTTGGCATCCGCCCGAGGTGAGGCAATCGCCTCAACCCACTTAGAGACATAATCGACAGCAACAAGCATGTACTCATTCCCATAAGAGGGTGGGAAAGGTCCTACGAAATCTATGCCCCAACAATCAAACACTTCCACTTCTTGGATATTTTGGAGAGGCATCTCATCTCTCTTACCTATCCCACCGCTTCTTTGGCAACTGTCACAACTTTGCGCATGGGTATGTGCGTCTTTGAAAATAGTTGGCCAATAAAATCCCGATTGAAGAATTTTAGTGGCCGTTCTAACCCCATTATAATGTCCGCCATAAGGCGAGTTGTGACAATGCCAAAGGATGCTCTGGGCTTCATCACCAGTTACGCATCTCCTTAACAGGTTATCGCTATCCAACTTAAACAAGTATGGGTCATCCCAAACATAATACTTCGCATCCGAAAGGAACTTCCTCTTTTGGTTCGAAGTTAGGTCGGCAGGCACAAAACCACTAGCCTTGTGGTTTGCAAAGTCTGCAAACCACGGCCTAACTTGAACCTTAAACAATTTTTCATCAGGAAATTCTTCCCGGATTTCTTTTTCAGACGCGGTAACCTCCACGTTCACTAATCGGGATAAATGATCCGCTATCAAGTTTTCCGACCCCTTCTTGTCTTTGATTTCCACATCGAATTCTTGTAACAAGAGGATCCAACGGATGAGCCTTTGCTTCGAATCCGGTTTGGTTAGCAGATATTTAATCGCCGCGTGGTCGGTGTACACAACAACTTTAGACCCTATAAGATAAGACCTAAACTTTTCTAGCGCATACACTATTGCGAGTAGTTCTTTTTCCGTTGTGGCATAATTTATTTGAGCCTCGTTAAGAACCTTACTCGCATAATGTATCGCATGAAAAGTTTTGTCTTTTCTTTGGCCAAGTACCGCTCCAACAGCATAGTCACTCGCGTCACACATTAGTTCAAAATTTTCATTCCAATCGGGAGCGACTATTATTGGAGCGGTAACCAATTTTTCTTTTAAAACCTCAAAAGCTTGCAAACAATCTTCGGTGAAGAGAAATACCTGGTCCTTGGCGAGCAAATTGCTCAAAGGCTTAGCCACCTTTGAGAAGTCCTTGATGAAGCGCCGGTAGAACCCCGCGTGCCCCAAAAAGCTACGGATGCCCTTCACATTCACCGGAGGGGGTAATTTTTCAATTACTTCAACCTTAGCTCTATCCACTTCAAGCCCCCTTCTAGAGACTTTGTGGCCTAGCACGATCCCCTCGGTCACCATGAAGTGACACTTTTCCCAATTCAGCACCAAATTGGTCTTCACACACCTTTCCAACACCGTCTTCAAATTTGCCAAGCATAGACTAAACGTCCCACCAAATACCGAGAAGTCATCCATGAAGACTTCCATTGTTTTCTCTATCAGATCGGCAAAAATGGCTTGAACACATCGTTGGAAGGTCGCCGGTGCATTGCACAGCCCAAAGGGCATTTTTCTGTATGCGAACACTCCAAACGGACACGTGAAAGCCGTCTTCTCATGATCAACCGGGTCAACCGCAATTTGGTTGTACCCGGAGTAGCCGTCCAAAAAACAATAGTATTGTTGGCCCGATAGTCTTTCAAGCATTTGATCCATAAATGGGAGTGGGAAATGGTCCTTACGAGTCGCGGTATTCAACCGTCTATAATCTATACACATTCTCCACCCCGCTGCAACTTTGGTCGGGATCAATTCGTCTTTGTCATTTCGGATTACGGTCATTCCACCCTTCTTCGGAACCACGTGCACGGGACTAACCCACGGACTATCCGAGATCGGGTAAATCATTCCCGCATCCAATAGCTTCACAACTTCCTTTCGAACAACCTCTTTCATGGTAGGATTTAAGCAGCGTTGTGGTTGAGCTACCGGCTTGAAATCCTCCTCCATCAAAATCTTGTGCATACAATAGGATGGACTAATTCCTTTTAGATCGGAAAGAGTCCAACCCATAGCTTCTTGATTGGTTTTTAGCACAATGATTAGACGGGCTTCTTCTTCTTTTGTCAAAAGGTTGCTTATGATGACCGGCTTTGCCTCGGTCTCATCTAGAAACACATATTTCAAAGTCGAAGGTAACTCTTTTAATTCAATTGGCGCTTTCTCGTCAATGACCTCCTTCTTCAAGTTTTCTTCCTCTACTTCCCACGGTTGTAGGTCTTCCAAACTATCAAGTTCCTTTAAGCATTCCTCAAGAGCTAGCTCCTCTTCAACAGTGAAAACCTCCAATGAGTCGTCAAGAGCTAACTCCATAGGAGATATCTCATGAATATGCTTTGAAACTTCCATAATAGCGTCTTCGATCACATCGATGCGAAAGCTATCATTTCTATCCTTGGAATGCTTCATCGCCTCGAATAAATCAAATGTGACTTCCTCATTTTGAACTCGCACCTTCATTAAACCGTCATCAACATCTATCATCATTCTTGCGGTCTTCATGAATGGTCGGCCCAAGATGAGCGGAGCATCATCATCTTCCACCATATCAATTACAATAAAATCCACCGGGAAAAAGAATTTGTCGACCTTCACCAAAACATCTTGGGCTACGCCATGAGGATGGGTCGTCGACTTATCCGCCAATTGCAACGTCATTCGGATGGACTTAATCTCGATGTTGCCAAGCCTCTTGATAATTGACAAAGGTATAAGATTAATGCTCGACCCCAAGTCAATAAGTCCCTTCCCGACATAAACGTCACCAATTTTAACCGGCAATGTAACTCTTCCCGGATCAACCTCTTTCTTAGGAAGCGTCCTTTGAATAATGGCACTACAGCTCGCATCAAGGACGATGGTCTCCGGTTTCGTATACCTCCGCTTTTTGGTTAGTATGTCTTTCATGAATTTGGCATACTTTGGCATTTGTTCCAAGGCTTCAGCAAACGGAATGTTGATTTGCAACTGTTTAAAAATATCCATGAACCGGGCGTAATGCCGTTCATTCTCCCTTTTGGAAGGAGCATGAGGATAAGGAAGGTTTTGGATAGGAGTAGCGCTCACTACCTCCTTTCCCTTTGCAATTCTAGCACTCTTCCATCTAGGCTTCTTCACTACCTCCCTTATTACCTCATCACTTTTATTTTCCTCAATCTCCACATCTTTTTCTTTTTCAACTTCACCATTATTTCTATTCTTTTCAACTTCTTCCTCATCACTCCACACTCCTATTTCACCATCAACATTTTCCTCCACTAATTCCCCCTTAATTTCTTTCTCTTTCTCTCTTTGTTCACTCTCAACTCTTTTTTCATTCTCACTACCCAACTCCCTCCCACTTCTCGTCATAATCGCCTTACAATGCTCCTTAGGATTTGTTTGCGTATTAGCCGAAAAAGAAGGACCGGTTTGTTGTTCAGCGAGTTGCTTGGCAAGTTGCCCAACCTGAGTCTCGAGATTTTTTATGGCCGCGTCATTACTCTTTTGATTGGCCATTGACATTTGCATGAATTGCGTCAATGTCTCTTCCAATTTAGAATTGACGACCGGCGGTTGTTGAGATTGATACGGATTTTGGGGAGGGTTTTGACGGCTAGAAGAACCACCTCCATAACCTTGGTTATGATAATAGTTGCTTCTAGGTTGGAACCCTTGGTTCCCTTGGAATTGTTGTTGTTGTTGTTGTTGTTGAGGGTGCGGTTGATAAGGTTGTTGTTGTCTCGGTTGATAGTCCCGTTGATTGGCCATGTAGTTTACTTCGTCAAAACCGGGAGGTGGACAAAATCCGGTGTCATGTTCACCTTTACAAAGTTCACAACAAGCTATTTGTTTAGCTTTTGACGATTCTCTTAACTCTTTGATTTGTTGCGTTAAGAGTTCCACTTGTTGTGAGATGAGCTTGTTTTAGGCAAGGATGGCATCATTCGTCCCTAACTCAAGCACTCCCGCCTTCTTCAAAGAATTTCCACGACTTTGACTCTGAAGATCATTTAGAGCCATTCGATTGATAATGTTTGTGGCTTCTTCGGCACTTTTTGACATCAACGAGCCACCCGAGGTGGCATCCAACAACGTCTTGCAGTTTGGTTGAAGTCCATTTCTGAAGATATGGATTTGAGTCAATTCATCAAATCCATGCCCTTTACATTTCCTAAGCATGGACTTGAATCTCTCCCACGCTTCATTTAAAGATTCACTGGTTCCTTGAGAAAACACCGAGATGGCCGTCTTTGATTCCATGAATCGGTTATGGGAGAAAAATCTTTCAATGAATTTCTCTTCTAACACGTTCCAGTCTGTCATTACGGCTGGTGTTTGATCGAGATACCAATCCTTTGCTTTACCGAGCAAAGCGTGGGGAAATAAACGTCTGAACAACGGAAGCTCCTGAGCCTGATCCACTCCGGCAGCCAATGCTATCTCATAAAATTTTGTGAGAAAAGCAAATGGGTCTTCATGGTCCATTCTGGTGAATGGACTCCCATATAATAAATTCAGAGTTCCCGTCTTCATCTCAGCTTGCCTTCCTGTGTGGTTGGCAAACTGAGCGGTGTTCCTTGGACTATTGATACACGGAGTAGAAATAGGTGGTGGTGGTTGTGGCTCCATGTTTGGTTCGAATGGTGGTGGATTTGTGGTTGAAGAACTTTCTCCTTGCTCTTGGCGTTGTCTAGCCTGTTGCCTCTTACGTCTCGTTTTGCTATTGAGCCTCCTTGCGGTTCTCTCGATCTCAGGATCAAAAAGAAGTTCGTCCACAGGGATTTGCCCTCGCATAAAACGTAAGCTGCACACTAAACCAAACAAATTACAAGTACAAGTCAAAAATTCACAAGCTAAAACTTAAACAACCATTGCGATGCTCGCAATATCAATTTACAATCCCCGGCAACGGCGCCATTTTGTTGAAATGTATATTTCGTGTCGGGTTTTTGTTATCGTATCCACATGGATTGTAAGATATCACCGCTGTTCGATGGTTGTATTAATCTTAGCTCAATGTAACAATAGGGTTTCGGTTTTAATCAAGTTATCTTGCATAAAAAGTAATAAATTGCGGTAAAAGTTATGGTTTGATTAAATGAGAAATATTGTCAAAGTTAGGTTTCAATGATCACTTTGCATGTATTTGCTCGGTCAACAATCTTATAAACTCCTTTAGATGATAAATAATTTCACAAAGTCCTCTCAATATGTTTCTCTCGAACACACATTGTGAGTTTTGCCATTTTGATCCATTGTTTCTCTCGAACACAATCTATCAAAATGACAACTTTTTGGTTCAACCTTATGGTGAACAAAATCATTCATTACTTTCTCTAGCTAACAAACAAGTTTGGATGAAAACCTAGATCAAGAGTCGGTAAACATCTCTCGATCATAAACCAACACAAAGAGTTTTAAATAGAAACAAAGTTTTCATCATATATTTTACCATTAAAGAGTTTACATATGAGGATCCTTACATTTACACACAAAGCTAGTAATCACCTACATCTAACCTTGACAAATGGATGACTTAGCTACTCATTTTCATGGTAGCTTGGTCGGCAAGTAAGGAAAGAAGGTTGATCAACATCCAAGTCGGATAATCGAAGTTGGATGGGAATCCACCTTCTTTTTGTAGAAGATGGTTCTAAGATGAAGAGAAATGAAAACTAGGGCATAAAGATCCCAAGAACAATGCTGCAAAAATATCTAGAAGAAAGTACAAAAGTAGAAAAAGTTGGTAAAAATGAGGTATGGTGCTCAAAAGTGGCACCTGCTACTTATAGACCACTGCTGGGCTGTCATGTTCGCTAGGCGAGCAGAATGGCTCGCCTAGCGAGGGTCTAATATGGGCACATAAGGCCCCTGCGCCCAGAGAAAACAGGGCCTGCTGAACTGTCATGTTCGCCTAGCGAACATACCTTCGCCTAGCGAACATACCTTCGCCTAGCGAACATACCTTCGCCTAGCGAAGGACACGCTTCAACCTTCGCCCCAGCGAGGTTGAGAGGTTTTGCTACTGGAATGCTCGCTGGGGACTCGCTAGAGCCTCGCCTAGCGAGTGAGTGCTGGCTGCGTTTTTCACCAAAACAGAATGAACTCGCTACCACCTTCGCCTTCAGCTCGCCTGGCGAATTAATTTGACAATTTACTGGAGCTTTTCGACAGGAACTCGCCTAGCGAACCAATGCTTCGCCACAGCCTCGCCTAGCGAGCAGGCTGATGAAATGCTTGTATCTTTTGGTTCCTTTGCCAATTTTCTTGTGTCTTCATTTTCAATTAGTTCATGTCTTTCCTGCACAAAAACACACAAATCAAAGGCACCAAGCTTGTTTATCAATGTAATGCATTCCATGTAAAACAAATGTGGTTTTGACAATTTTAGCAAGGAAAAAGAGTGAAAGATGCCCACATATGATAGCTCAAATAAGCACTTTTGGGCATCTAACAATCATTTAGACCCAAAAACATATGCACACAAAAAAGGGCTCCCTAGGAGTACCTAGGACACTTTGGGTGTTAACACATTCCTTTTGTGTAACCAACCCGCTTACCTGTAATCTTTGGCATTTTATTAGTTTTGATTTAAAAACTTCTTATCTTTGGGTTTTCTTCGTACTTTTCCCTTTTCCTTTGAAAACAATAAAAGCGCGGTGACAACTCTAGTTTTATTGACGTCAAGTTTACCCATAGCTTGATGGTCATGAATTTACCGCTACAGATATAAAGGAGGATTCCCATATCCCTATTATTTTAGGAAGACCCTTTTTAGCCACAACTGGAGCCATCATAGACGTGAAGAAAGGAAGGCTAATGATAACGCGAAAACACATCAGATAATTGCCTTGATTTACACTCAAACATCATACCATTTTAACTAATATTCTGATTATTCCGCAAGTATTTGAGTTGTTTTTGCAGGTATTTAAATCCCCAAGCATTAATAAGCAAAATGAAGAAAAGGAAGAAAAAGAAGAAGAAACAGATGAGAAAGCACAACAAAAAGCAGAAAACAGGAAATGCATAATTTGTTGATGTGACGACCGCCACAGATTCATGACGCTCGTCACGACCCAGACTGTGACGACCGTCACAGGCCCATGACAAGCGTCACGCGACCACAATATGCGCTTTGAAACAGTCAATCACAGGCACCCAAACGTGCCTAAGTTTCCTCCAACAACTTACTCCCACAGATTCCTCATTTAAACCAAGTCTTCCTTGAATATCTCAACCACCAAGACCTAAAGGAGCACTATATAAAGGACCAAAGGGAGAAAAAATGGGGACGCCTACATTCACACTTACGCTCTGCAATTTAATTTTACAGCTTTCTAGCTTTTTAGTATTTTCTTTTCAGCAACCTTGTTTCCGTTGCCTTATTTTATTCGCCATTCTTTTTAGAATTCCGTTTTTCCCTTTTCCTTCAGTTTTCCAGTTAACCATAGTAGTAGTTTCCAACACTGGAGAACTACTACACTTTATTTAATTTTAGTAAGTAATTTGTATTGAAGAAGCAAAGCCTACCGACTTGTGGAGGACTGCTCAACTACTCTGAGATTCGCTCTACTCTATTACTTCGATCTCCAAGTTTTCATTGAGTTATTATTATTATTGCCCAATTATTATTATTATCATGTTTGCTGCAATGTTGATCTGTTTATGCCCTGTGTTTGCCTTATTTAACATGTCCGACTACATTATCGGTATCGGTATGTAGCAACTCAATTTGATGGGATTTAATAATAATCAGTGAAAACCCTTTTTCTCAAACAATCTTTTAGGCTGAAGTTTTTAATTTAAATTTAATTAACTTTATCACAAAAGCGTGAAAATCTATTTAATACGGTTTTGCCACGAGAGTGGGAAATTAACTAAGGTGAGAACCAACAATCGCGAGAGCGTGAGGCTCAAGCTGGATAGTAAAAATTATGCATTGAGTTTAAAAACAGTGAGAGCACTTTAAAAGCAATTAGAACTTATTTATTTTCAAAAAGTAATTTTAACTTCAAATGGGACAGCGAGAGCAAACATTCTGACTTAAAGCTATAGGCCGAATCAACAACCACGAGAGTGTGAGATAAAGCTTTTTAAATAAATATTTTCTACTGAGAGATATTTGACATTTAAACTATTCACCGGTGACTTATCGAATCCCTGACAGTTAATGCGCTGCATACTGATTCCTTCCATAACTTATTTCTTAAAACTAAGTTCCCCTTAGATTTACTATTTTACCCCCGAACTTCTACTAATCAATTCCCTTAGCTAAACATAGTGACGTTAGTAGCACTAGTTTGACCATAGGTCCCTGTGGGATCGATATCTTTTAAAACTAAAGCGACTGGACTGTGCACTTGCAGTCAAGTACCCAATAGACTATATTTTATATATAGTCACGACAAGCATCAAGTTTTTGGCGACGTTGTCGGGGACCTGTTTTAGTCGAATAGTGCGATTCTTTCGTTGCACGGTATAGACTAAGGTAAAAACAAAAACTAATCTTCTTTCCCTTCTTTCCCTGATTGTATGCCAAGTACTTGCTCACAAGGCGATAACTTAGCACCTCCAGTTCCTGAATTAGAGCGTTTCTTATACGTGAGACGCCAAATACACGAATATCAACAAAAGTACGATATTCCCGATATCTTCTCTCCTCCTAAACGAGAAGAAAAACCAAACATGGCTGAAGAAGGATCACAGAATCGTCCTCTTAAATTCTACGATACCCCGTCCCAACAAGAACCTCACAACAGCATTGCTGCTTTCCAACAACATCAATTTGCTGGAAATCCTACGGACGATCCTAATGAACACCTGACCAAGTTTGTGCAGTACGCAGATACTGTAAAGGCGAATGGTGTATCTCAAGATGCGATAAGATTGCGCCTCTTTCCTTTCTCACTAAGAGACAGAGCTTGGGCTTGGTTGCAATCCTTGCCATCCAACTCTGTTACGACATGGGAAGAACTGAAGAACGTTTTCTTATCCCGATATTTTCCGCCGAGCAAAACTGCTATGCTGAGAGCTCAAATCAACGGATTCAGGTAAAAAGATGTGGAATCTCTCTACGAAGCGTGGGAGAGATACAAGGACATGATGAGGATATGTCCACATCACGGTCTCGAAGACTGGGTGATCATTCACACATTTTACAATGGGCTTCTGTATAACACAAGACTTACAGTAGACGCTGCCGCGGGCGGTGCACTTATGGATAAGCCATACACCGAAGCCTATCAACTCATTGAAAGCATGGCCCAAAACCATTGCCAATGGGGAGGTGAACGAACTCCAGTGGAAAAGTCCCAAATGAAGGGTGGAATGTACGAAATCATTAGCCTTATCCATGTTCATGCAAAGGTAGATGCCCTTGTTAAAAAGTTAGATAACTTGACCATACCACCCGCAACTACCGTGGCTGTTGTAACTCCAAACTGCGAGTTATGTGGAAACCCTGGACACACTGCACAAGAATGTCAAATACTAGCAGGAGTCCCAACCGATCAAGTGAATTATACACAAGGAAATCCCTATTCGAATACCTACAACCCAGGGTGGATAAACCATCCTAATTTCTCGTATAAGAATAACAATGCCCTGTATGCACCTGGCCAAGCACCAGCCATTCCGCCTGGATATCAAAAGCCAGCTAATAATGCTCCTAACATGCCTAGGAAGTCAAATCTCGAATTAATGATGGAAAGCTTCATAGCTACCCAAGCTCAAACAAACAAAGACTTCTTGAACCAAAACATACATACTAGCGAGCAACTTAAACAACTAGCGAACAAAGTAGACGCCTTAGCCACCCACAATAAAATGCTTGAAACACAGATTTTACAAGTGGCTCAACATCAAGCATCCACAGCCGCTCCAGCTAGAACATTTCCTGGACAGCCGCAACCTAATCCAAAAGGACATGCAAATGTCGTTATACTGAGGAGTGGAAAAGAAGTCGACGGACCCGTAGATCCAAGACTCCAAAACCCTTCCATGTACCAAAAACCAGATAAAACCTCAACTGAGCAGGTGAACGAACCAAAGGAAACAGAAGATAATACCCAAGAGGCCGAAGAGAAAGAGAAACCTTACGTGCCTTCACCTCCTTATAAACCACCCATTCCGTATCCTCAAAGACTCAAAAGTTCTAAAACTGCGAGTCAATTTAGGAAATTTGTTGAACTTCTAAAGCAACTAAACATTACGATACCCTTTACAGAAGCCATCACACAAATGCCCTCATATGCCAAATTTGTTAAGGAAATCCTGTCCAATAAGAAAAAGATTGAGGATGACGAAACAGTTACACTTACTGCCGAGTGTAGCGCCATAATCCAGAATAACATGCCTCCCAAACTAAAAGACCCAAGTAGTTTCTCCATTAGTGTAATGCCCTTAACCATATGTAGAAGGCTCAATATGGGAGAATTAAGACCAACCAAGATGTCTGTTCAATTAGCTGACCGCTCAATCAAATATCCTGTCGGTATACTAGAGAATGGCCCCGTACGTGTAAGACAATTTTACATTCCTACAGACTTCATAATCATGGACATCAAAGAAGATGCTAGTACACCTATCATTTTAGGAAGGCCATTCTTGGCTACCGCCGGAGCCATCATAGACGTAAAGAGAGGTAAGATGACATTCGAAGTTGGAGAGGAAAAGGTTGAATTCATCTTAACCCAATTCTTACAAGCGTCAGCTATAGACAATACCTGTTATCTACTCGATGTCATAGACGAGTGCGTGAGAGAGATGGAGATGGAAGAAACCACATACTATGAAATAATGAAAATCCAAATCCCTTTAATCTTCGAAGACGATAATTGGCATGAACCATACCATAACGAAAGTCTAAGAGAATGCTTAACACTTACACCCAACCACATGCCATGCCCAAAGAAACCTGACTTGGAACTAAAAGCACTACCAAAGAACCTAAGATACGAATTCCTAGACACTGAACTGAAAAGACCAGTAATAGTCAACGCTGACTTAGGACAGATGAAAACTGAGAAATTATTAGATGTCCTAAGAAAATATCCAACATCGTTGGGATATAACATCGCCGATCTAAAAGGAATAAGTCCTTCTCTCTGTATGCATCGCATTATGCTGGAGGAAGATTGTAAAACCTCTAGATAACACCAGATAAGGATCAACCCAATCCTAAGTACGGTAGTCAAGGATGAAGTAAAGAAACTTCTAGATGCTGAAATCATATACCCGATCTTTGATAGTCAATGGGTTAGCCCCATTCATGTAGTACCTAAGAAAAGAGGTGTTACAGTTGTTAAGAACGAGAAGGGAGAGTCCATAGCACAAAGAGTTGTGACTGGAAGTAGAATGTGCATTGACTATAGAAAACTAAACAAAGCCACTCGTAAAGATAATTTCCCTCTACCCTTCATTGACCAAATGCTTGAACGATTGGCTAAGCATTCTCAGTTCTGCTATCTAGACGGTTATTCAGGATTCTTTCAAATCCCAATCCATCCTGACGACCAAGAAAAGACTACCTTCACATGCCTTTATGGTACATTCGCCTACCGACGAATGCTATTTGGCTTATGTAACGCTCCCGCAACATTTCAAAGATGCATGATGGCGATCTTTTCCGATTTTATAGACGATATCATGGAGGTTTTCATGGACGATTTTTCTGTTTGTAGGTAGAGTTTTGAAGGATGTCTATCTAACCTTAAAATGGTACTCGAAAGATGCGCGAAAGTAAACCTTGTTTTAAACTGGGAGAAATGCCATTTCATGGTTCAACAAGGAATTGTATTAGGTCACGTGGTATCTGACAGAGGAATTGAAGTAAACAAAGCTAAAATCGAAATCATAGAGAACCTTCAACCTCCGAAAATCGTTCGAGAAATAAGAAGCTTTCTAGGACACGCCGGTTTCTACCGATGTTTTATTAAAGATTTCTCGAAAATTACCAAGCCACTTACAGGTTCATTAATGAAAGATGTTGAGTTCCTATTTGATGAAAATTTCTTAACAGTGTTCAACCAATTGAAAACATCTTTAATCACCGCACCCATAATGCAACCACCTGACTAGAGATTACCTTTCGAAATCATGTGCGATGCGAGTGATTACGCAGTAGGCGCAGTATTGGGACAAAGGAAGGATAAGAGGCTTCATGCTATTTACTATGCAAGCAGAACACTAGATCTAGCCCAAATGAACTATGCCACCACTGAAAAAGAACTTCTAGCCATCGTGTTCGCATTGGACAAATTCCGTTCCTACCTAGTAGGGGCGAAAATTATCATCTATACCGACCACGCCGCTATTAGATATCTGTTAAGTAAGAAGGATGCCAAACCAAGACTTTTAAGATGGATCCTGCTCTTACAAGAATTTGATCTAGAGATAAAAGATAAGAAAGGTATTGAAAACGTAGTAGCAGACCACTTATCACGTATCGAAGGGAATAAACCTGAACAAACCCCAATTAATGATGATTTCCTTTACAAACGACTCATAGCCCAAATGGAAAGCGATATGTCTGAACTAACATTAAACGATACAGAATTAGAAGAACCCGTGGAAGAAGTACATGAGAATGCAACTTTGCCATGGTACGCTGAGTTTGTTAACTACCTAGCCGTTGGAGTACTTCCACCAGACCTATCTTACCAACAAAAGAAGAAGTTCTTTCACAACCTAAAATAGTATTACTGGGATGAACCTCTACTTTTCAAAAGAGGGACCAACATTATTATCCGTCGATGTGTTCCGGAGGACGAAATAGATGATATAATCTCTCATTGCCATTCCGCTCCCTATGGAGGGCATGCAAGTACCTCAAAGACCTGCACTAAGATCCTGCAATCAGGCCTCTTTTGGCCTACACTATGGAAAGACGTCCATAACGCGGTTATAAAATGCGACCGGTGCCAACGCACTGGCAACATCTCAAGACGCGATGAAATGCCACAAACGGGAATCTTAGAAGTGGAAGTCTTCGATGTATGGGGGATTGACTTCATGGGACCATTCCCAGCTTCTTTTGGTAATAAATACATACTCGTTATTGTCGACTATGTTTCAAAATGGATCGAGGTTGTAGCCTCTCCAACAAATGACACACGAGTAGTGATCAAGTTATTCAAAAACATTATCTTTCCCAGATTCGGTGTGCCAAAACTAGTAGTTAGTGATGGTGGCTCCCACTTCATATCGAATATATTTGGAAAACTTCTTCTGAAGTATGGAGTCCGACACTGCGTAGTGTAACACCCCAAAATTTTCCCTCCTCATTCATGCATTCATTTTTAGGTCATTTAACATTTCACATTGCATTTCATCATTCTCAATCAGAATTAGATACATTGCATTTCATCATGTCAATCGGGATTAGCTCCAAGAAGCTTGAACATCATCCAGGACACTTTGTGGGTTCTATTTAGATGATCAGTCAACACAAGGGAAATACTTGAGTTACTTCCAACAGGGGTTTATTCGTCAGTCAAAACGTTAATCTTGAAGGAGCAAAAGTTTGTTTATGAGCTGTCATGCTCGCTAGGCGAGCAGAATGGGTCGCCTAGCGAGTCCCAAGAAAAGCCACCAGAATCACCTACGCTCAGAGGAATTTCTTGAACTATCATGCTCGCTAGGCGAAGCCCACGTGTTTAAAAAAAATGAAAAACGAAAAAAAAAAAGAAAAAAAAACGAAAAACGAAAAGAAAAAAAAAACGAAAAAAAACGAAAAACGATAAAAAATAAAATAATAAAATATAACAGAAATTTTTTGGACTTGGGCCTCTCTCATTTGAGCCCACAGGTCCACAAAAATCAGGTTATAAATTCAGAGTTTCAGTGAAATAAAAGGCCATTCTATTCCCATTACCCTGGGAAAAAGATAGTGAGAGAAGAGCTAACAGAGTTCAGAGCAACCTCGAGAGACTAAAGGGAACTCATCTGCAAAGAACCAATTCCCTCTCATATAAACCCTAAGAGTGCTTTGCAAACCCTACCGGGCAATTCAATTTCATTCGATCTCTCCAGTCAGGTTTGCCTTATTCCCATTACTTTATGCTTTTAATTTGAATGCTCTGAATGTATGAGGTATTATGGGTGAATTTGATACCCTTTTGATACATGTGTTTGACAAGAGGTTTAGGCCTCCTACACTTGGTTGCTTTTTGTGAGCTCTTTTTATGAATTTTAATGGCATGTTAACCCTTGATTACCCTATCTTTTTTCTCTAACCTGTTTGTTGAGTTTTTTTTTGGTGAGGGCTCATATGACTCTTGCAGAGATGGCTTGCCTGGTGTTCCACTTTATTTGTGGGATACCACCTAGAGGTTTATTCCGATTACCTGTACTGACTCGCTTTCTTTGATGGTGCTAGCTTGAGAGATCTCTGGGTTTCTTATCTCTTTATTTGCTGTTGCTTCGGATCTTTATCCGTGTGGTAGATCTCTTAACCCCCTTTATCTTTCCCGCATTTGACTACTTTTTGCCTAAAGACCTCCATGAAGAGGCAATTGACGGATATAAGGGATCAATAGTCAATCCCCCGTTATTCAATGCGTCGTTCTTTAAGATCACACTACGTGTCGATGCTTCAGAACAAAAACCCCAGATCTTTTGTCCGGTCAGTCAGTGGAGAGGGTTCCACCTTTCTGAACCCCCACTTTTTGTCATGAGCTCACCCTGTCCAGGGTTAAGAGCTATGAGGTCTTATCCTCATTACCCCTTTTGCATGAGCGTTCCTAAACCCCAAACAAACTCATTGATTTTTCTTCTCCTAAGAACACGTTTACTCCTTCTACTACAGGCGAGTAAGTCTCCAAAGGTCGAGCATCCGGTAGATTGCGTAGTAACGTCGTTCACCCCAAAACACATCCCTTAACCCGTAGTTAGTCGAACTACGACTTGCTCTGATTCTCATTCCATATGAGATACGTAGGCATAAGACGCGATGTCTTACCGAGCACACTCCCCCCTAACCCATAGGTAGCCGAGCTACGAAGACTCTGATTCTCATATTCAGATGGGATACGTATGCAGTGGATGCGACATCGGTGTGAGCCATTTCCTTTTGACCCCTTTTTTAGTAAACAGTACATTAGATAAACCCATACCCTTTAGACAAGAACTACAAGAGTGGATCCCATAGAGTACAATGGATGCGTAGGGGTGCTAATACCTTCCCTTCGCATAATCGATTCCCGAACCCAAGATTTAGTTGCGAGACCTTGTCTTTTCCTTTCCTTTTTCCAGGTTTACTTCGAGCATTTCCTTTCCCTCCTTTGCGATAAATACCGCACGGTGGTGACTCTTCTGTCTTTTCTTTTTCGCTGGTTGTTTTTTTCGTAGGTAGGTTGCGACACGTAGCAACACCGTATCATCCACAAACTAGAGGGAAAGTCGAAGTCTGGAATCGAGAAATAAAACAAATTCTTGAGAAGACCGTAGGAATATCCAGAAAAGACTGGTCATCCAAACTAAACGAAGCTTTGTGGGCCTACAGGACGACTTACAAAACCCCGATAGGAACCACTGTTAGGGACCAATTAGTACTACTTTTTATACCATTTTATTGGTCCCTTTTACCAAGTTTTGATGTAATTACACACTTTTATTCTCACTATTTTGTATAAATGCAATTAGGTTTAATTTATTTTGTTTTGAATAGTTATTTCACATATTTGTTAGTTTTGTAGAATTTTTGGATGAGAAAGCTTTGGATTGCAGCATCATAATATGGAAGATTTTGGATGAAGCTTGCAAAACAAGGAAACTGAGGCAGCTTCAGTTCGCCCCGCGAACAAAGTTCGCCCCGCGAACTGCATGACAGGACCAGTTCGCCCCGCGAACAAAGTTCGCCCCGCGAACTGCATGACAGGACCAGTTCGCCCCGCGAACAAAGTTCGCCCCGCGAACCCTGCGAATCCAGCAAACTGATTTTTGGGTCAAAAGTGCTGTTTTGAAGGCCAGCTGTTTTTGCCATTTTGGGTCTGCCTTGGAATTGCTTTTCTGCATTGGATGAGAATGACCAATTAAGGAAATGTCAACTCTTTTAGGAGAGAAAATACATTATTCTAGGGATTAATTATTCATTATCATTTACACATTGATATGGAGAGATTTTTGTAAGAGAGAAAAGGAGAGTTTTTCTGCTTGAACTTTCTGCTTTGTAACAATGATGATGAGGAGCTAAACTCCCTTTTGTCAAGATTGGAGGTAGTAGCTATTCTCATCTGTTTATGTATTCACTTTGATTTATATATTTGATAAAGATTGTTGATGTATTGAATACTGTTTTTGCCCTAAGTTGAAAACCAGATTTGAGTAGTTGTCGAGAGAGATTACTTGAGTTTAGACATAAAACAGATTTTCAAGTAGTGAATAAGTTGTAGAGATAGATTTATTCATTACTCTTCTTTGGTATTAAACATTAAAGATTGCTATATTGATAGTTAGGTGGAGAGATCGTCTAAGGATCAATATAGTGATTATCACAATATCATTTAGACATAAATGACTTTGAGAGGATACTTGAACATCATCAATAATCTTGAATCTATTTATTTATCATAGGGAAACATAAACATTTGAAATAGTGAACTCCAATCTTGTCAAGCCTTTATATTTGACTAAAACCATTTCATAGTTTTTGTTAACATTTATTAACAAGATATTTTTCCAAACAAAACAACCCTGTTACTTTCTAAACTTATAACATTTGAATTATAGAACGGCGGTAATATTACCCAATCTCTGTGGATACGATACAAAAATATTTGCCGAAGATATACTATTCAACAAATTGGCGCCGTTGCCGGGGATTGGTGTCGATATTACAAGCATTGCAATAATTCATTGTTTTAAGTTTTGTTACTTTTATTGTTATCCCTCTTTTGTTTCACTTGGTTTGTTAGTTTTGAAGATTCTAGTGCATGCGAGGAAAAGCAACTGAGGAGCAACTTCAATTCGATCCTGAAATTGAAAGAACACTTCGGAAGCTCAATAGCAAAACACGAAGAAGAAGGAAACTAGCCGAAGAGAGGAACCGGAGAGAAGAAGCATCTACTTCCGCACTTGTTCAAATCGAAGAAGTGGTTGTAGAGGCTTGTAAAGGAAACATGGCGGATGACAATCGTACCGAAATGTCCGCTAATAGTCCAAGAAGGAATGCTCAATTTGCCCGTGGAGGAAGAAATACGGAGATGAAGACCGGAATCCTCCAACTTCTCTATGCAAATCCATTCACCGGAATGGATCATGAAGATCCGTACTCCCATCTCATCAAATTCTATGAGATTGCGGGTTCGACGGGAATTGATGAAGCGGGTGAAGAAGCATTATTCAAGAGGATGTTCCCACACTCCTTAGTGGGAAAGGCAAAAGAGTGGTACCTTGATCAAGCAGCAAGAGTTATGACGGATTGGAATTTGTTAGAAGAAAAGTTCTTAGAAAGATATTTCCCTCAATCCCGATTCATGGAAGCCAAAACGGCTATTGCGGTATTCACTCAAGGAAGCAACGAGTCTTTAAATGAGGCTTGGGAAAGATTCAAGTCAATGTTGAGAAAATGAAAGGGTCATGGTTTTGATGAGCTCACTCAAATCCATATTTTTCTAAATGGGCTCCAATCAACTCACAGAACACTTTTGGATGCTACCGCGGGTGGCTCTCTTATGTCAAAAACTGCGGAAGAAGCTAACGTTATTATTGACCGGATGGCACTCAATGATCGTCAAAGTCAACATGACCGTAGTCCTTCACAACGTAAACCGGGAGTTCTTGAATTAAATACCAATGATGCCATCCTTGCTCAAAACAAGCTACTCTCTCAACAAGTGGAGCGTCTCACTCAACAAATGGCCAAGCTTCCACAGCAAATGAAGGAGATTCAAAGTTCTCAAGTTCGACATCAAGTAGCATGTTGCGAGTTATGCCAAGGAGATCATCCTACTGGTTTTTGCCCTCCGCTATAAGAAGTGAGCTATGTGAACAATCAAAATCAAGGCTATCAAAGGAACAATCAAGGTTACCAACCAACAAGGTTCAACAATCAAAATTTTCAGCAGCAAAGTCCTTATCAACACCCCAATTCTCAAGGCCAACAATCGCAAGGAGGAAGTTCCAAGCTAGAGGACACTCTTCAACAATTCATGCAAGCTTCCATGGCAAATCAGAAGAGTAATGAAGCAGCAATCAAGAATTTGGAAAATCAAATAGGTCAACTTGCGAAACAGCTGTCGGAACAAACTGCAGGATCTTCTTTCTCCGCTAATACTCAAACTAATCCAAAGGAGCATTGCAAAGCAATTTTTACTAGAAGCGGTAGAGAGTTGACAAGTAAAAAAGGTGAGGAAATTACAGTTGAGAATGATATGGATGCTGTGCTGGAAAATGAGGATGTGGCTTGTGGGAAGAAGAAAGTGGTAGAAACTGCTCAGTTCGCGCCGCGATCTCCCTTCGCGCCGCGAAAACAGCAGAACCAACAACTGATGGAAGAGCAGCGGTGTGAAGCGGAAATGAATAAGGAAATCGAACCAAGAAATAAGAAAAAAGGAGACAAAGGAGTGAATGTCATTCCAGTTCAACATCTACCATATCCGCACGCACCATCAAAGAAGGATAACGCTAGACACTATGCACGGTTTATGGACATCTTCAAGCAGCTTCAAATCAACATTCCATTTGCTGATGCATTAGAACAAATGCCACGGTATGCCAAGTTCATGAAGGACATTCTTACAAAGAAAAGGAGACACGTGGAAGACGAGACCATACTGCTTGATGCACGGTGTAGTGCTATCATCCAAAAGACTCTCCCAAGGAAGGAGTCTGATCCGGGCCGGGTTGTTCTACCGGTGACCATTGGAAGCACATACACTGGAAATGGTTTGATTGACTTGGGCTCTAGTATAAATTTAATCCCTCTCTCCATTGTTAAAAGATTAGGGAATGTTGAGATTAAATCGACGAGAATGACTTTACAACTAGCCGACAAGTCTACCACTTTACCATACGGAATTGCTAAAGACATGTTAGTGAAGGTGGACAAATTCTTGTTTCCGGTAGATTTCGTAATAGTGGAGATGGATGAGGACCGTGATGTGCCCCTAATTCTTGGAAGACCTTTTATGAAAACAGCTCGGATGATGATTGACGTAGATGATGGACTAATGAAGGTGAGAGTGCAAGACGAAGAGGTGACCTTTAATCTTTTTAAAGCTATGAAGCATCCACATGACAAACATGATTCATTCCGAAATGATGCAATTGAAGAAAAATACCATGATGGAAAGGCCCGTCGCAAGGAGTTTCATGTCGGACAAATGGTACTGCTTTTCAAATCAAGGTTCAAGTTATTACCGGGTAAGCTGAAGCCAAAAGGGTCAGGACCGTTCGTTGTCAAGGAAGTACGGAATTATGGAGCCATTGTAATCGAGGATCCAAAGTCACAAGAGAGTTGGACCGTAAATGGTCAAAGACTCAAAGTTTACCATGGTGGCGACATAAATCGTGATGTGGATGTCGTGTCTCTATTTAAACCGGGCTAATCAGTGGACCGTCAAGCTCAAACGACGTTAAACAAAGCGCTTGTTGGGAGGCAACCCAACGTTGTAAGTCTGTATTTTAATTTTTTTCTGCTGTGTGAAATTTTGCTGTGTTAAATTTTGAAAAAAATTGGGTTCTGGTTTTTACAGTTCGCCCCGCGAACACTGTTCGCCCCGCGAACTGAATTCACAGCTTCAGTTCGCGCCGCGAACAAAGTTCGCCCCGCGAACAGTAAATAACAGAACTAATTTTTTTTGAAATTTCCTTCAGTTCGCCCCGCGAACTGAAAAAAAAAAAAAAACTTTTGTTTTATGTCATTTTCGTTTCATTCCTATTTTCACGAACTTAGGAGATTCTTTCAACAACCTCGCTACTCCACATCCAAACCTCCAAATTTCAAAACTTCCCCTCTCCATTCCTTTCTTAAGAGGATTTTGTTGATTATGCTAAGTGGCCTGAGGAAAGGCCGAATTTTTTGGGGGGTGCAGGAGATGGTGTAAACCATGGCGATGAGTTGAAGGAAGATTGAGGAGTTTGTTGAATTTTAGAGTGTGTCTTGATAATTGCATGAATACTTTTTGAAATTTAAGTGTGTTTTAATCAAATATTGGTTTGCCAACATTTTTGTTTAATTGTTCTTACTCATAAGTCAAGCTTGAAGAAACCAAGAAATGATCGCAAAGAAAGAAGCATAGGACACTTCGAGTGGTGATGATAAGAATTAGTGTCGGCATTTCAAGGTACACTTTATCGCTTTCTAGACTTAACATGAGTAGTTTGATGGTGTGTGCAAATTCCATGTCATAAATTCATTGAAGTATATGTCATTTTTGAATCAAAATAGGACTTAGCCAGTTGTGAGGAGACTTTCCATTGTACACTAAAAAGCGGGAAACTGAGCATTGTTTTAACTCATTCTTATCATGCTAAATCATGCATCAATCCATTTTTGTGTGAAATTTTTGAAAATGATAGAGGCATTGTTTGTGAGAAAAACCACTTGACCAAAAAGTTTGAATCAACTAACCTTGTGAGGAATAATCCTTAGTTAACCCCCTTTGAGCTTAATTTAGGATTCATTTGATTGATCATTGTAAAATCAATTGAAAATTGTGGAATAAATGAATCCTAATTTCTTTCGTATCAGTTGAAACCTCAAACCGAGTTGTTTGCAAAATTTTGCCTTTTGCTTATGTCTAAGTAGGGAGCATTATTGAATAAATTTGGTTTTGGAATCTAAAGTTGGGGAGAGTAAAGTGAAAAGTTGATTAGAAACTTGGAAAAGTGAGTTTCTATGAAAGGGTAAAAATATGAAAAGAAACAAGAAAAAGAAATCACCCTAGAAACCATAGAGCATAGAAAAAATTAGAAAAAGAAAAGCAAAGGAAATGCTCATGGTTGTGTGGATTTGAAAAGAAAAAGAAAAAGAAAAAGATAAGGATCAAAGAAAGGGAAATTGTGTAGAGTGAATCTTTGGGAATGCTCCCTTAGGATAGGCAATTTGGTTGAATTGTCTTAATCATATCCTTTCTTGTAACCTAAGCCACATTACAACCTTTGAAAGACCTCTTGATTCTCATTTTTCACATGATTTGGTACTTGTTGTGATAACCGCATGATTTGAGTTGTTGTTGATTTAATTGCTTGGATGAGTGAAAGTAACCCTTCATGTTATTCATCATTATTATGATGTGTGTGTAAGCTTGATTCAATTTTGACATATATGGCTTTGAATTCCTTGGAATGATTTTTGCACTTTACCATTTCCCTTATTCATATTTTGTCTAGAATTGAGATAGGTGAATTGAGAAAATGCCAAACACTTTTGAACCATTTGAATGTTCTTGGTAAATCCTTGTTTCAATCTTTTGTGTCATTGCTTTGATTGTAAGGGTGGAAACTTTTGTTTAGGGACAAACAAAATGCTAAGTTGGGGAGAGTTGTTAGGGACCAATTAGTACTACTTTTTATACCATTTTATTGGTCCCTTTTACCAAGTTTTGATGTAATTACACACTTTTATTCTCACTATTTTGTATAAATGCAATTAGGTTTAATTTATTTTGTTTTGAATAGTTATTTCACATATTTGTTAGTTTTGTAGAATTTTTGGATGAGAAAGCTTTGGATTGCAGCATCATAATATGGAAGATTTTGGATGAAGCTTGCAAAACAAGGAAACTGAGGCAGCTTCAGTTCGCCCCGCGAACAAAGTTCGCCCCGCGAACTGCATGACAGGACCAGTTCGCCCCGCGAACCCTGCGAATCCAGCAAACTGATTTTTGGGTCAAAAGTGCTGTTTTGAAGGCCAGCTGTTTTTGCCATTTTGGGTCTGCCTTGGAATTGCTTTTCTGCATTGGATGAGAATGACCAATTAAGGAAATGTCAACTCTTTTAGGAGAGAAAATACATTATTCTAGGGATTAATTATTCATTATCATTCACACATTGATATGGAGAGATTTTTGTAAGAGAGAAAAGGAGAGTTTTTCTGCTTGAACTTTCTGCTTTGTAACAATGATGATGAGGAGCTAAACTCCCTTTTGTCAAGATTGGAGGTAGTAGCTATTCTCATCTGTTTATGTATTCACTTTGATTTATATATTTGATAAAGATTGTTGATGTATTGAATACTGTTTTTGCCCTAAGTTGAAAACCAGATTTGAGTAGTTGTCGAGAGAGATTACTTGAGTTTAGACATAAAACAGATTTTCAAGTAGTGAATAAGTTGTAGAGATAGATTTATTCATTACTCTTCTTTGGTATTAAACATTAAAGATTGCTATATTGATAGTTAGGTGGAGAGATCGTCTAAGGATCAATATAGTGATTATCACAATATCATTTAGACATAAATGACTTTGAGAGGATACTTGAACATCATCAATAATCTTGAATCTATTTATTTATCATAGGGAAACATAAACATTTGAAATAGTGAACTCCAATCTTGCCAAGCCTTTATATTTGACTAAAACCATTTCATAGTTTTTGTTAACATTTATTAACAAGATATTTTTCCAAACAAAACAACCCTGTTACTTTCTAAACTTATAACATTTGAATTATAGAACGGCGGTAATATTACCCAATCTCTGTGGATACGATACAAAAATATTTGCCGAAGATATACTATTCAACAACCACACCCTTCAAACTAGTTTATGGTAAATCATGTCACGTCCCTGTAGAATTGGAACACAAAGCATATTGGGCAATTAAAACCCTAAATATAGACTATAATTCCGCAGGCGAGAAACGGATTCTGGACATCCACGAATTAGAAGAGCTGAGATTGGACGCTTACGAGAATGCCAGGATCTACAAAGAACGTGCCAAAAGATGGCATGACAAACAAATTTCTAGGAAGGAGTTTAAAGTCGGTGACATAGTGCTACTATTCAATTCAAGACTTAAACTTTTTCCAGGAAAACTCAAGTCTCGGTGGTCTGGCCCTTTCGAGATCACCAAAGTCCTCAATAGTGGTGCGATAGAAATAAAAGGTAGGAATAGTGACCCTTTTATAGTAAACGGGCAGCGACTAAAGCATTACCATAATATAGAAAATAGAGACTATTCGAACAGTCTCAGACTCATAGAGCTGCTCGCTCAACCCCAAACCTAGTACAACGCAACGCTACTGTCGAACTTACGACATTAAACAAAGTGCTTAGTGGGAGACAACCCACCATTTTTCCTTTTTGTTATCTTTGTTACACTTTATTTTCATTCTTTGATTTTCTTCTTTATTTTGTTTGCTCCCCTCTTCTTGATTCTTTGCAGTCATTCTTGTTGTTTCTAGTAACTAACTTAGGCATATTGGATACTGATAACCAGGAAAATTACTAACTAGTTAGTTAACTACTTTCATCATGCAACAAATAGAGACAATTTTTAGAGGCAGAGTTCAACGCAGGCGGTATGATTATCTAGCCCGGAAGGATATGGCATTGACCATATATTATGATGGACCGACCATGGATAAATTAGGCATCTGAGATAGCATCCTATTTATGTTTAACCAGCTTGGGTGGAAGAACGCAGCCATTAAGAGACGGTTTGTCACGTACCGTGAACTAACCTTAGAATTCCTTAGCTCCCTTGTATACAACCCCGAACATGGTTACATACTTAACAAAGGGTTGATATCCTTTAGGTTGTTTAGCATGAACTTCACCTATAGCCGTCGAGACCTTGCTGACCTCCTAGGATTCCCTAGTGGCCCTTTCATTTTTACTACCCGCCAAGAGAACCTAATCGATGACATCGACCTAGATGACTTTTCGGGTAGCATAACTGGAGAATCCAACCCAAGCTGGAATGAGATGCACTCACAAAAGATCCATAACCCTGCTATCCGATACTTTCATAAAATACTAGCCCACACCTTATTTGGTAAGGAAGAGAATAACACCATAGTGTCCCGCGGTGAACTTTTCATCTTGCTATGTGTCGATCAAGGTCGACATGTCAATATCGTGACATTCATAATGGAAAGATTTGTTCACCTTGCTAAGAACAACCGTACCCCAATAATAATAGGTGGCCTAGTAACCATGATAGCAGACGCCACCGGACTTGTACGCCCACTTTATGAGCTTGTACCTTTTGGAAACATCCGACCCATGGATATCGAATTTTGCTTTAACCGCAGAATCATAGGAAACATTGGGACGAATACTTTTGATTATTTAATCAATAACGAAGTGGTTCGACTATTTACCTTGCCTAACCATGAGAAAACGAGTGTTCACAACCGCAATAACTGGCTATATGACTTAGATGAACACCATATTGATCCACCTTCACCTCCCGCAACACCGCCCAAATATGAGTTTATCAATGACCCTATCCATATGGAAGAATCTGACCCTGAAACACCTCCCAACTATTATAACATTGATGAACTGGTTCCTCTATCATATGCTGATAATCTTGCCATGCTCATCACCCGTCTGAATGCTTTCCAAGCTGATATCACAACTGTGAAAGACAAGATAAAGATCATACGCTTTGATGTCCTAGGCCTGATGGATATAGCCGTTGAGCAGTTTTATCATCTGAACGAAGTTGTAGCTGCCTTGGGACAAAACCGTGGCTAATACTACTGACCACTAATTTCTCCTACTCGCACTAAGCAATGAGGACACTGCTTTGTTTTGTGTGGGGAGGGAGCACATTTATTTCATTACTTTTGCTTTATTAATTTTGTTTGCTATGTTATCGTTACAATTTATTTCCTTTATTTCATTACTTTTGCTTTATTACTTTTGTTTGCTATGTTATCGTTACAATTTTTTTCCTATGTTACATTTAATTTCAATTTATTAATTCAATTGCTATTCATTTATATATGCTTATTCATCTATCTATTTATTTTGCATTTATGCTGTTAAACTTCAATTGCTTGGTTATCATTATTGTGCTGTTATCATATGCTGCTGCAACCTGTGTTGAAAATTGAAAAAATCAGCGTGTGACGCCCGTCTCAAAGACGTGACGACCGTCACGGATCTGCCACGATCGTCACACGGCATGCAAATGACCGTTACGAGCATCTGACCGTTGCAGACGACCGTTACGCACCCGTTGCGTGTGACGACCGTCACACCCCTGTGACGACCGTCACGAATTCTAGAGAGCTCGCCTATAAATGCAAGCGCTCTTTCTCTCTTCTTCCTCATCAATTACCACTCTCATTACCATTCTTCTCTTCATCTATTAAATTCTTTACATTTTCTTCAAGCGTGTAACTCACAAACATTCCTTCTCACCCACCAACACCAAAAGTTTCATAAACCTTACAAATGGCCCGTCAAGAAAGAGCTACTCCCGACCTATCAACTGTCGTATTCCGAAATGGAGAAGCCGGCGAACGCCAAAGAAGGAACTACCTCAAGTTCTACCAACGCTCCGTTCAAGCCACAAGGTATGTTGATCATGAATGCCTGACGGAGTTAGGAATTTTGGAGGGCGTGGAGAGGATGCTAACAAACTCCAGCTTGATGCAACTGTGTACCACACCACAACCAACCTACGAAGCGCTGACCCTGGAGTTTCTGAGTTCCTACTCTTATATCACACCCCCTGGCGCTACTCAATACCTCACCGGAGTCGCCACATTTAGGATGTTCGGCACCGAGTATTCCCTAAATCAAACCCAGATAGCGAGAATGCTTGGTTTCCGACATGGAGAAGAAATCCACTACTGCATCTCAGAAGGATGGTCAGAGATAGCATTTCCATTTTGGCACAACCCCACCAACATGAACGACACGAGCTGGGATACACTTAACGCAACATATATCCACAACCCGGCCATTAGATACTTTCACCGAGTCCTGGGGCACACAGTTTTTGGAAGAGTCAACAACCATAAGGTAAACTCCAAGGAACTTTTCCTTCTTCACTGTGTGTTTGCCCAAATTGCGTTTAATGTTACTCCTTTTCTACTAGCTAACATCCAGGCTGCTTGCATGAGAGGCAGCCAGACATTTTGTTGTGGGGGAATTATCACCTCCATAGCATTGGGCTTGAACCTGGGAGATAGGCTAGCCAACTTACCAGCCCTAGAGGTAGAATTCCTCAACATCGACTACTACTGTGCTTCACACCTAATCAAAGCAAGATATAACAAGAAGTATCATCCTATTGTCAGAAACAAGGTAGTTAGAAGTATCATCATGCCCAACAGGAACCGCACAGATCCAAGAGAAATGGCAAATTGGATTTTTGATCTGGATGCCCCTGAGCCAAATAATGGAAATCCTGGTAATGGTGCAGATGAAGTTAAGGAGGAGCTTGACAGAGGCATGCCTCAACCACCTCAACCACCTCAAGAGCACGTTGCAGAGACTTCTTCCCGAGGACAACGGAGAAGCGAACGAAAACCCACCTCCATGGAAAACATCTACGCCGAGATGTTGTGACACAACCAAATAATGGAAGACCGACAAACGGAAATGATGCAAGCGATCCAGCAAATACAACGGGATTAACACGATTATGCTAACTGGCATGATCAAGGGATGGCGGAACTTTCAGACCAGATGAGTGCCCTGACTTATCGTGTAGATGCCATCCAGGAGTACACTCAGCACGTGGGATTGGATCCTACCCAGCGAGGAAGATATGAGCGTGCAAGAGCAAGAGCCATAACACGCATAAACCAGCCGCGTAACGACAAGCAGTGATTTGTGTTTCTTTCCTTTTTACTTCTGTATACTGTCGCATTGAGGACAATGCATTATTTAAATGTGGGAGGAAATCCTTATCACTCATCTACTTGTTTCTATTGCTAATATTTTCAGCCAATACAAAAATTTTTGCTTGTCCTTTTCAATCATTTTTACATATTTTGGCATAACAATTTTTTTTTCCCTAAGATTAAATGCATACCCTACGAGTACACAGGTTGTCTTGCGGAGGCTTTGTTAAGGAAAACTGAGAAAGATCTAACAAAATCGATATCATCTCGACACCCTAGATCCCTCACTTCTACGAGATCAGTTTGAATAACCATTATACCGACACCTTAAGTCTCCATTCTAGATTAACCCCTAGTAGTTTATACTAGCAGTCAACACCGTCTCAAGCGTAAACCACATGGAGAGCCGACGGATATAAGTGTTTGATTCCTACAAATTAAGAAACTCCTTCATACTGTTGATATCAAGAAATTGATAAACGAACCATACAAAAGGTTGCAAAGATATGCAAAAAGAAGGAACAGAAACCCCAGTCGGTTGGTCCAGAGGTACCTGGTACTGGACTCGGTAGGGCGAACTACGGTTAGATCCCCCACAACCTTCAAAAAGGGGATATAAAAAGGGGGACCACACTAGTGTACCAGACCCCCGTGCTAAGAAAAGGATCAAAGTCACTAGCTGGCTACTTCACTAAGTGCGTGCGGACGCAAATGGCTTAATGTGATTGCGCTAGAATGAAACCGGGTGAAATAGAAACAGAGACGCTAGGTTGAGCTATAATGGCACGATTCGGACTGGCTTGTGCAAAGGAGAGATCTATGCTAAAGCTGAAAGCTTGTGTCGTCACAATATCTTTGGTGTTTTACTCGAATAACGGCCATCTTAACCATCCTCCTGACAACCACGTACGAATGGGTAATGTATTCACTTTTAACTTTGTTTTCAAATTGTATTTGCTTGAGGACAAGCAAAGATTCAAGTTTAGGGGAGTTTGATAACGCGAAAACACATCAGATAATTGCCTTGATTTACACTCAAACATCATACCATTTTAACTAATATTCTGATTATTCCGCAAGTATTTGAGTTGTTTTTGCAGGTATTTAAATCCCCAATAATTAATAAGAAAAATGAAGAAAAGGAAGAAAAAGAAGAAGAAACAGATGAGAAAGCACAACAAAAAGCAAAAAACAGGAAATGCAGAATTTGTTGATGTGACGACCGTCACAGATTCATGACGCTCGTCACGACCCCGACTGTGACGACCGTCACAGGCCCATGACGAGCGTCACGCGGCCACAATATGCGCTTTGAAACAGTCAATCACAGGCACCCAAACGTGCCTAAATTTCCTCCAACAACTTACTCCCACAGATTCCTCATTCAAACCAAGTCTTCCTTGAATATCTCAACCACCAAGACCTAAAGGAGCACTATATAAAGGACCAAAGGGAGAAAAATTGGGGACGCCTACATTCACACTTACGCTCTGCAATTTAGTTTTACAACTTTCTAGCTTTTTAGTATTTTCTTTTCAGCAACCTTGTTTCCGTTGCCTTATTTTATTCGCCATTCTTTTTAGAATTCCGTTTTTCCCTTTTCCTTCAGTTTTCCAGTTAGCCATAGTAGTAGTTTCCAACACTGGAGAACTACTACACTTTATTTAATTTTTGTAAGTAATTTATATTGAAGAAGCAAAGCCTATCGACTTGTGGAGGACTGCTCAAGTACTCCGAGATTCGCTATACTCTGTTACTTCGATCTCCAGGTTTTTATTGAACTATTATTATTGCCCAATTATTATTATAATCATGTTTACCACAATGTTGATCTGTTTATGCCCTGTGTTTGCCTTATTTAACATGTCCGGCTAAATTACCGGAATCGGTATGTAGCAATTCAATTTGATGGGATTTAATAATAATCGGTGAAAACCCTTTTTCTCAAACAATCTTTTAGGCTGAAGTTTTTAATTTTAATTTAATTAACTTTATCACAAAAGCGTGAAAAGCTATTTAATACGGTTTTGCCACGAGAGTGGGAAATTAACTAAGGTGAGAACAAACAATCGCGAGAGCGTGAGGCTCAAGCTGGATAGTAAAAATTAGGCATTGAGTTTAAAAACAGCGAGAGCACTTTAAAAGCAATTAGAACTTATTTATTTTCAAAAAGTAATTTTAACTTCAAATGGGACAGCGAGAGCGTACATTCTGACTTAAATCTATAGGTCGAATCAACAACCACGAGAGTGTGAGATAAAGCTTTTTAAATAAATATTTTCTACTTAGAGATATTTGACATTTAAACTATTCACCGATGACTTATCGAATCCCTGAGAGTTAATGTGCTGCATACTGATTCCTTCCATCACTTATTTCTTAAAACTAAATTCCCGTTAGATTTACTATTTTACCCCCAAATTTCTACTAATCAATTCCCTTAGCTAAACATATTGACGTTAGTAGCACTAGTTTGACCATAGGTTCCTATGGGATCGATATCTTTTAAAACTAAAGCGACTGGACTATGCACTTGCAGTCAAGTACCCGATAAACTATATTTTATATATAGTCACGACAAGGATCAGCTAACATTCGAAGTCGGAGAAGAAAAATTTGAATTTCTCTTAGCTAAATTCCTACAAGCACCAGCTTTAGACGACTCATGTTGTTTCTTAGACGTCATCGACGAAGTACTAAAGATTCCAACACCTCCTATATTCAAAGACAATGACTGGCGTGAGCCGTACGTAGATGACAGTAAGAGAAAATGTCTAGCACTAACACCAAATCCAATGCCATGCCCCGAGAAACCTTCAGTAGAACTCAAAACACTGCCCAAATATTTAAGGTATGAATTCCTATATACCGAGCTTGAAAGACCAATTATAGTCAATGCTGACTTAGGACAGATAGAAACCGAAAAGTTACCCCATGTCTTAAGAAAATATCCAAAACCTTAGGCTATAACATAGGTGACTTAAAAGGAATAAGTCTCTCTATATGTATGCATCACATTATCCTAGAGGAAGACTTATAAAACCTCTAGAGAGCATTAGAGAAGAGTAAATACCATCTTGAGTGATGTAGTCAAAAAAGAGGTACAAAAGCTATTAGAAGCAGGAATTATATACCCGATATCCGACAGTAACTGGGTCAGCCCGATACATGTCTTCCCAAAGAAGGGAGGTGTTACCGTTGTTAGTAATGAGAAGGTAGAATCCGTAGAAAAAAGAACTCAAACTTAGAGAATGTGCATAGACTATAGAAAATTAAATAAAGCCACTCGTAAAGATCACTTTCCATTACCTTTCATTGATCAAATGCTTGAATGACTGGCTAAACATTCTCACTTCTGCTATTTAGACGGATACTCAGGATTCTTTCAAATTCCTATCCATCCCGATGACCAAGAAAAGACTACTTTCACATGTCGTTATGGTACATTTGCCTATCGATGATTGCCGTCTAGACTGTGTAATACCCCTGCAACATTTCAGAGATTCATGATGTCAATCTTTGCTGATTTTATAGACGATATTATGGAAGTATTTATGGATGACTTCACTGTTTGCGAGCAAAGATTTGAAGGATGTCTTTTGAACCTATAAATGGAACTTGAGAGATGCGTTAAGGTTAACCTCGTATTAAATTGGGAAAAATTCCATTTCACGGTTCGACAGGGAATTGTACTTAGACATGTCATATCCGATCGAGGGATTGAAGTGGATAAAGCAAAATTTGAAATTATATAACATCTTCAACCTCCGAAAACCGTTAGAGAAATTTGGAGTTTCTTAGGACAAACCGGTTTCTACCGACGATTCATTAAGGATTTCTCTAAAATAACAAAACCACTAATGGGCTTATTAATGAAAGACACTAAATTCATATTCGACGAAGATTACTTAAAAGTGTTTGAACATCTAAAAATATCTCTTATTACTGCACCCATTATGAAACCACCTGATTGGAGTAAGCCATTTGAGATAATGTGTGACGTTGGTGATTATGTCGTTGGCGCTCTCTTAGGATAAAGAGAAGATAAAAAGCTTCACGCTATTTATTATGCAAGTAGAACCCTAGACGACGCACATATGAACTACGCCACCATATAAAAAGAACTCCTAGATGTTGTGTTCGCTTTAGATAAATTCCGTTCCTACTTAGTAGGAGCAAAAATAATTGTTTATACTGACCACGCCGCAATTAGGTACCTGTTAAGTAAGAAGGATGCTAAATCGAGACTTTTAAGATGAATCCTACTCTTATAAGAATTCGATCTAGAGATCAAAGACAAGAAAGGCACCAAAAACATGGTAGCATATCATCTCTCTAGGATTGAGGATCTAAAACCCGAACAAGTGCCCATCAATGACGATTTTCCTTACGATCGACTTGTAGCCCAATTAGAAAATGAAAGTGAAACAATCAAATGCTCTTTAATGTATAATGACACAAAAACTAATGAAGTTGTGGAATTTATTAGCACCAAGATCGTCCTGGCATGGTATGCTGACTTTGTCAACTACTTAGCCGCTAAAGTGCTTTCACCATACCTAACATACCGGCAAAAAAAGAAAATTTTCCACGATCTTAAACATTACTATTGGGACAAACCACTACTTTTCAAGAGAGGTGCCAATGGTATTTTTCGTCAATGTGTTCCCGAATCGGAAGTAAATGATATCATATCTCACCACCACTCTGCATCCTATGGAGGGCATGTAAGCACCTCAAAGACTTGTGCGAAGATCTTACAATCTGGCCTCTTTTGGCCTAATCTATGGAAAAATGTCCACATCGCGATTAAAAATTGTGTCCGGTGCCAATGCATTGACAATATCTCTAGGCGCGGTGAGATGCCACTAAAAGGTATCTTATAGTTAAAAGTCTTTGATGTCCCGGGTATAGATTTCATGGGTCCTTTCCCATCTTCTTTTGGTAACAAATACATACTCGTTGCAGTTGATTACGTATCAAAGTGGATCGAGGCAGTAGCCTCTCCCACTAACGATGCACGAGTAGTAATTAAACTTTTCAAGAATCAAATCTTCCCTAGATTTGGTGTACCAATAGCCGTGATTAGCGAAGGAGGATCTCACTTAATTTCCAGAATCATCGAAAGATTGTTGCTTAAATATGAAGTCCGACACCGTGTAGCAACGTTGTATCAACCTCAAACAAGTGGGAAAGTTGAAGTTTCCAACAGAGAAATCAAACAAATTTTAGAGAAAACCGTTGCAACTTCTATGAAAGATTGGTCTGCAAAACTTCATGAAGCTCTATGGGCTTATAAGACAGCTTACAAAACCCTGATAGGAACAACACCATTCAAACTAGTTTATGGTAAATCATGGCACCTTCTTGTGGAACTCGAGCATAAAGCTTATTGGGCTATCAAGACCCTTAACATGAATTACACAACTGCATGCGAGATAAGAATTTTGGATATCCATGAACTAGAAGAACTTAGATTAGATGCATATGAGAATGCTCGTATTTATAAGGAAAGAACCAAACAGTGGCATGAAAAACAAATTACAAGGCGAGAATTCAATAAGGGTGACGTAGTCCTTCTCTTTAATTCTCGACTCAAATTATTTCCAGGCAAACTTATTTCTAGATGGTCTGGCCCTTTTGAGGTCATGAAAGTTTTCCAAAGTGGAGATGTGGAAATAAGAGGTAAAACCAATGAACCATTTGTTGTAAATGGGTAGCGACTTAAGCACTACCACAATGTAGAGAATAAGGATTTTTACACGAGCTACAAATTAGAAGAGTTATCCTCTCTTTCGAAAGATTAACATTGTTCCAAATATATGTCGAGCTTCCGATATTAAACGAAGCGCTACGTGGAAGGCAACCCACGACCTTTAATCTTTATCTTTTCTTTTAGTTGTTTTCATTTTCATTTTTATTTTTATTCTATGTTTGTTATTACTATTATTATTATTATTATTATTATTATTATTATTATTATTATTACTAACTATTTTAACACTTCCATGCGGTACCTTTTACTAATAGTATAACCTTTGTTTACTTTCAGGCTAACATAGCTTAAGATAGCTTATCACTAACTTAGGAGTATGGATCCTGTTGACAATATGGAGGTTATATTTAGGAGCGAAAATCAGAGGCGCCGTTTTGACATGTTAGCATAGATGGAAATAACACTTTCTATTTATCATGATGGATTGATCCTGACCACCTTAGGATTAAGAGACACTGTTATGTATCTTCTCAACCAAGTAGGTTGGGATGATTTTTCCTGTGAGGAAGAGGTATAGCCCTTACCGTAGGCTCACCCTTGAATTCATGAGTTCACTTTATTATGACCCTAACAGAGGAATATGATTTGGTAGAGGCCTGGTTACATTTAGGCTCTTCGAAACCAAGTACCGTTTCACCCACTATGAGATGGTTGAGTTACTAGGATTTTCTAGTGGCCCTGATGTCTACACCATTGCCCCTGATGATGCCTTTACAAACCCGAACCTTGACTTTTTTCGGGGAACCATAATCGGAAATTATCATCCTGAACCTCACACCATGATTTCCACAAACATACACAACCCTGCCATCCGCTACTTTCATAAAATCCTGACCCATGCCCTGTTCGGTAAGGAAGAGAACATCGTCGTTGTTTCTAGGGATAAACTTTTTATCCTGTACTGTGCCTCCCAAGGGAGACCAATGAATGTTGTTTCCTTTATGTTAGAAAACCTAGACAAGATTGCCCAAGAAACCCACAATACTATTATCGGGTTAGTAACCATGATTGCTGATGCTCTAGGCCTGAGATACCCGCTTAACTGTTTACATGCTTTTGGAGGTATCTGTTCCATGCACCTAAACTTTTGTTTCAACCGAGGCATCATTGCCAGTCTAGGGATGGCGGAGTTTGAGTTGTTGATTGATAACAAAGTAGTCCGGAATTTTACACTTCCAAACCATGAGAAAACTAATGGCCACAATCGTGATAACTAATTTTACAACTTAGAGGGCCAAAGTAAGTCTCCTACACCTCCCGATAGCCCTCAGCATTATGAGAACCCAGAAGCCATTTTCCCTGATGCTAATTTGCATGCCTCTGTTGCACATCATATCGTTCCTCTTGTTGATTTTGGCACTACTATACATGCTCTGCAATCTGAAGTTAATTTCATTAGAGGAGAAGTCAATTCTCTTCGAGTGGATCTCCTCGGATTTATGGATGTCGTTAATGAGAAGTTCGATTATGTTTTCCAGCAAGTTCATTCCTTGCAACACTCTTTTGGACCGAAATGATGGCTAGTGTTGCACTAGAATTTCCTTGTTTTCTAGTTTAGTATTTTAATTGTCATAAGTTATTTACCTTGGTTAATTTTCACTTTGTGTTTACTTTATAGTCGATATATCGACGTGAACATATGTTACTACTATCTTTAGTTAATGTAATTTCCATTTCAGTCAATTATTTTATTTAATCACTTATTATTTTAGTTCTTGCAAATTTTATGCTTCTTAATTATAGCAATTAGTTTTAGTTATATCCACTAACTGTTATATGGCCTTAGGAGCACTTACCTGCAGTAATCTTAAGAAAAAGTTGAAAAATTGTGCATTTTAGGTTAATGGCGTCTGCCATTATGCTAATGGCGTTCGCCATTATGCTGATGGCGTTCACCATTAGCTTCGAATAAAAAGGCCCAGTAACTTAGGAAGATGGCGTTCGTCATATGCCTAATGGCGATCACCATATCAGGAAAATAGACAATTTTTCTCTCTTTTATTTTCCCTCCTGCGAGTTTTTCCAATACCCTACATTTAAATCTCCTAAACTCCATACTCTAAACGTTTATAACTCTAACCCTTCAACTCCCAACCATTCCACTTCTTCCAAATCATTATAAAATCCATAAACATCCACTTTCTAACTTCACAATCCTTTCCTATCACTCTTCTCTTCTCACAACACCCATAACCTTTTCTTCAATTTCCTCTTTCCCTTCGTTCAACATGCCTCCAAGAGTAGTTAGACCAAGAAGAGAGATTGGCTATATGGGAATTGCATTTGCTGAGGGAATCGATGGAGAGAATCAAAGGAGCAAATACCACAAACTTTTCAAGAGGGGTGTCTTAACAATGTGGTACCCCGACGATGCTGCCCTTCATGCTTTGGGTTTATTTGACAATATCCATTGGATGCTTAATAATCTAGGTATATCTCACTTTTTCACTTTAACTAGTCCTACTTATACTCGACTTACCTACGTTTTTTAAGTTCTTTTCGATACACCACCCCTATAGGATGATCCCATACCACCGACACTACAGACTTTAGGATGTTCAATAGAAGTTACGATATTAATCAAGACCAAATGGCCGATTTACTTTCGTTCTCTCATGGAGATGAGTTTGCATGCCAACATCATTTAGAGAGCGAATAGGAACCCACCACTCTCGACTTTTGGCAGCAACTAACGGTCAAAACCACCACCTAATGGGAAGTCCTTAAAGCTACCGCTATTCAAAACCCAGCCATTCGGTATTTGCACCGCACTTTGGCCAACACTATATTTGGTCGAGAGAATACCGGAAACGTAAATTCTAGAGACCTTTTCCTTATTTATAGTACCTTATCTGAAACAAAAGTTAACCCAACACTCTTACTAGCACACTTTCAGTCCACCAGTGTTAGGATAGGAGGGCCTATTTATGTTGGAGGGTTGATTACATCTATAGCCCTTGCGTTGAACTTAGGCACAGAGTTGGCTAGACTTGAGCCGTTAGAGATGATCACACTGAATCACACCACATATTTGACTCGGATTGCACATGTTTATTAGGTCTTTATTATCATTTTTGTTGTGTTATGCTCTCTTTGTATTGTTTTCAGGTATTTAGCTCTTTCAGGACCTTTTTAGAAGAAACAAAGCAAAAAGACCAAAAAATTAGGGTTTTCGACAAATATTGTACTCGTGGCGTTCTGTATAGCGGCCGCTATAGGAGAAGCCATGACACATCAACCCTCAACCAGGAGGAAACTGCCACGATCCCATGAACTTCCCCATTTACTCACATGGCGGGCGCCATGGAGGGGTGGCGGGCGCCGCCTTTGAATTCCACATTCCCACTAAAGAGAAGTTGAAGGGCATCCCAATCTTTGCATGCTGTTGAGTTCCTCTATAAATAGGTCGTTCTAGTTCACTTCCAAATCATCCAACTTAGTTTACAACACTAAGACTATAATATCATCTGTAAAAGCGGTAATCTGTCACATCGAGGGGTTATCACACCTTAGTGTAATTGAGTTGGAGCACTTTGATTTTTCCGTTATCTTTATTTTCAAAGTCAAAGGTTCATTTATTTCCTTGTACCAGATTTAAAGCCTCCGTTTGGAGCAGGTTCTAATTTAATCGCCTTTTTATTTTACTTGCCATGCCTTAATTTATTTAATTCCTTGTCATGCTTTACTTTATTTAATTCCTTGTCATGCTTTACTTTATTTTCCTGCCATTGTCTTTACCTTATTTAATTTTCTCGCCATTATCTTTATTGCTCGTTTTAACTGTTTTACACGCTTTACTTTTTCTTCACGTCTTACATTCTAAACTTCTTTTTATCATGTTCAATATCATTGTATTTGTTTGTATTACCATGTCTGGCTAAATCTTTCAAAGGTTAGAATGTAAGAATCACGGTTAAAAAGATGTTTCACATATTGCATCTGTAGAAATGCTTTAGGGGCTATTTTGAGTTTTAATTCGAGTTTTCTGAAACAAACTTGATTAATTTTAACTACTCAAGGAGTGCGAAAGCACCCTGGCTTAGTTAACTAGGAATTTTTATCACTTTAAGGAAAAACGATTTTTGAAACTGTTTTTGGATGCGTTGATAGATTTAAAATCAGGAAACTCCTTGGGTAAACTTTCTGAATCAAAATCACTTTTCAACTAAGCTTATGAGTCTTATTCCTTAAAAATAGGTTTACTACTTTAGCGTTCTGCGCATCTTTTATAAGTGATAATAAAAGGCCTTAATTTGAGGGTAAACTTGGTCCTGAATACACGAAAGTGACAGTTCCTGTTAAATGGATTCTTTTCAAGAGTAGAAAATATTGCCCAATAAGTAGTTCTATTTATACAATCGAAGCATCGTTTAATTGACGTGAAATACATTCAAGCCTATCTTTATCTGCACTGTATTTATCATTTTCTTTATTTACTGTTATTTTGCGACATCCATATCTCATTTGTACAACCTTAGATAAACATCGTAACAATAGTAATCGATAGGTTGACGATTTGGTCTCTGTGGGATCGATAATCTTTTATATTACTCTGACGCGATTCATGCACTTGCGAATAGAGCGATCAAGTTTTTGGCGCCGTTGTCGGGGATCATCTTCGTCAAATTCCGTACCCTGTTGTTACACCGTCTAGACTAAGGCATTATTAGCCGGTAAATGCGAAGAACCCGTAGTACCAGAAATTTAGTAGATCCTTTAGCGGAACCCGAATGTTACACTCGTACACGCCTCTTACTCGTCCGAATTAAGAAAGCTATGACCGAGAATCGCGACCGAAGATCTCTTAAGGAATTTGCCTAACCCTCTGACGAGGAACCTAGTTATAGTATAGTAAACCCCCTCTTTCCTGCCAACAATTTCAAACTAAAACCATCTTTACTGCAATTAGTGCAACAAAACCAATTCGCGGGTCTCGCTACTGAGAACCCAAATCAACATTTAAAAGTCTTTATCCAACTAGCCGACACCTTTAAATCCAACGGTGCTTCACCTGATGCGATTCGTTTGATATTATTTCCTTTCTTCCTCAGAGATAGAGCACGTTCGTGGTTAGATTCACTTCCAGCTAACTCAATAACCACCTGGGAAGACCTTAGCAGAGAGTATTCCATGCTAGATATTTTCCCCCTAGTAAGACTGCTGATCTTCGAAACCAAATAACCAGATTTACTTAAAACCAATGAGAATCACTTTTTGAAGCTTGGGAGAGATACAAGGAGCTGTTAAGAGTCTGTCCACACCATGGTCTAGAACAATGGCTGATCGTTCATACCTTTTATAGACTCCATTATAACACAAAGATGAGCATCGACGTTGCCGCTGGTGGCGCGCTGATGAACAAACCTTACCCTGAAGCTTGTGACCTAATTGAGGATATGGCCCAAAACCATTACCAATGGGGAACTGAACGAGCATCAGTAGAGAAAAAGGAGACCCAAGGTGGAATACATGAGATAAGTTATATGCACATGATGCAAGCGAAAATGGACGCTTTAGCCCTTAAGGTCGAACATATTTTTACAAACTCTAACACCACAACGGTAGTCCACACAGAGTGTGAACTTTGTGGATCTAAAGGACACGAATCGGCGGAATGTAACCTTTTGAACGACCTGAACACCGACCAAGTGAATTACGCCCAAGGTAACCCATTTTCAAAAACTTACAATCCTAGATGGAAGAATCACCCGAATTTTTCCTATAAAAACCAGAACCCTATCCCAAAAATTTCACCTCAAAGACCACAAGGTTTTCAAGGCCAAAAACCAAAACAACCTATGCAAGTTGTGCCCTAGAAGCCTAACCTTGAGAAGATCATCGAGCACTTTATATCAGGCCAGACTCAGCAAAATAAAGAATTCCTAAACCAGAACATTCACGTAAACAAACTAATAACGCAATTAGGGACTAAGGTTGATAAGATGATTACTCATAATAAGATGCTTGAAACCCAGATCTCACAGGTAGCACAAAACCAAGCCCCGCAAACTACACCTGGAGGACTTGGACAACCTCAACTCAACCCTCGAGGGTAAGCTAACGCTATCACATTACAAAGTGGGACTGCTTACGAAGGGCATTATAACCCAGCAATGAGCGAGTCCAAAGCTTCTAAAGAAAATATACCTCCCAACCGAGGAGGGGAACCAGTGGAACCCGAAAAACAAACCGACCAAGAAGGAGAACCCAAGGATAAAACTTACAAACCACCACCCCCGTATAAACCACCAATCCCATATCCGCAAAGACTTAAATAAACCAAAATCGATAACCAATACCAAAAGTTTATAAAAGTAATAGAGAAGCTTCATGTAGAGATTCCTTTCACCGAATCCATCACCCAAATTCCATCTTACGCCAAATTTCTCAAAGACATCTTAACCAACAAGCGTAGGCTTAACGATCCCAAACCCTTGGAATGCAACATTATTTATGAGAATAAACTTGCTAAGAAGGAGAAAGATCCTTGGAGTTTTTCTATACCTTGTATTCTAGGGAGTCATGTGATCGACGAAACTTTCCTAGACTTAGGCGCTAGTGTGAGTTTAATGCCCTTAGTTGTGTGTAAAAGGTTAAACTTAGGAGAATTACAACCAACTAAGATGTCCCTCCAATTATCCGATAGATCTGTTAAGTATCCTGTAGGCATATTAGAAGACATCCCCGTTAGAATCGGTCAACTTTACATCCCGACATACTTTATGGTCATGGATATCAAGGAAGACGATGATATCCCTATCCTTTTAGGTAGACCATTTTTATCAACAGTCGGAGCTATAATCGATGTTAAAAGAGGAAAATTAGCTTTCGAAGTAGGAGATGAAAAGATAGAGTTTATTCTTTCAAAGTTCTTGATGGCACCAATCATAGGAAACGCATGTTACGCGATTGATATCATAGATGAATGCATAAGGGAATTTGATCAAGAAGAACCTATGATCGAACCATTTTCAAACCCGAATGAAAAGGATGACGAGCTAAAGGAAATGGAACCTCACACTAACGAATGTTTGGCCCTTGCTCTAGACCTTTAACCAAAATCTCAAAAACCAGCTCAAGAACTTAAGGAATTTCCCAAGAACCTAAGATACGAGTTTTTGGATAAAGAAATGAATTGCCCAGTACTAGTTAGTGCCACCTTAAACCAAGACGAGACAAACCAGCTCTTGAATGTTTTATGAAGATACCCCTCTGCCTTAGGATATAACATCTCTGATTTAAAAGGTATAAGCCCATCCGTGTGTATGCACAGGATCTCGCTAGAGGAGGATTCAAAACCTTCCAAAGAACATCAGAGAAGAATCAACCTTGTAATAAGTGAGGTGGTAAAGAAGGAAGTCCTTAAACTGCTAGAAGCTGGTATAATCTATCAGATCTCCGATAGTAAATGGGTAAGTCTTGTACATGTGGTACCCAAAAAGGGAGGCATCATAGTCGTGCAGAACGAGAAGGGCGAGCATGTGGCTAAACGTATAGAAGGCGGATGGCGTATGTGCATAGACTATATGAAACTCAATAAGGGAACTAGGAAAGACCATTTCCCCCTTCCATTCATAGATCAAATGCTTGAGCATCTTGCCAGACACTCTTACTTTTGTTATCTGGATGGATATTCTGGATTTTTCCAAATACCCATACACCCCGAGGATCAAGAGAAAACAACCTTCACCTGTCCTTACGGAACATTTGCTTACAGACGAATGCCGTTTGGACTCTGCAATGCGCCGACTACTTTCCAATGTTGTATGATGTCAATCTTCGCAAATTATCTCGATGGAATTATGGAAGCGTTCATGGATGATTTCTCGGTATGTGGGTTTGACTTTGAGAATTGCCTCATTAATCTTGAGAAAATCCTAGAAAGATGCGTAGGAGTTAACCTTGTATTAAACTGGGAGAAGTGCCATTTTATGGTTAAAGAAGGCATAGTGTTAGGACATATAATATCTGAAAGAGGCATTGAGGTCGACAAAGCAAAGATAGAAGTGATAGAAAACCTTAACCCTCCTAAGACTGTTAGAGAAGTCTGAAGTTTTCTTGGACACGCCGATTTTTACCGACACTTTATCAAAGATTTCTCTAAAATAACAAAACCCCTGACCGGCCTTCTGATGAAATACGTTGAATTCATTTTCAATGAAAAATGTATCGAAGCCTTTAATCATTTGAAATAAGCGCTAATTTCAGCACCCATTTTACAAACTCCGGATTGGACTCAACCTTTTGAAATAATGTGTGATGCTAGCGATTTCGCTGTAGGAGCTGTTTTAGGACAAAGAAAAAATAAGAAATTACATGTGATATATTACGATAGCAGAACCCTAGATGCCGCTCAACTCAATTATACGACAACAGAGAAGGAACTCCTAGCTGTAGTTTTTGCAATTGATAAATTTCGGTCTTATCTTGTCGAATCTAAGATTGTAGTCTATATATACCATGCAGCTATCCGTTACCTTCTAAGCAAAAAGGATGCGAAACCTAGGTTACTCAGATGGATCCTTTTGCTACAAGAGTTCGACTTAGATATCCGAGACAAAAAAGGAACATAAAACATAGTTGCTGACCATCTTTCCAGACTAGAGCATTTGAAGCCAGACCATTTACCTATAAATGATGATTTCACCTATGACATATTGATAGCTAAGTTAGATATCGTTCCCCTTGAACCTGATAGAGACAACTTTGGAACTGTTTCAGAGATTAGCAGAGTACCATGGTACGCTGATTTTATGAATTATCTAGCCACTGATATCATACCACCTGGCCTCAATTATCAACAAAAGAAGAAGTTCTTTAAAGATGTAAGACATTTCTATTGGGACGAACCACTCCCTTTTAAAAGAGGAACAAATAACATCTTTCGACGTTGCGTCCCGGAAGAAGAAGTTAGAAATATCATAGAGCATTGTCACTCTTCACCCTATGGTGGACATTCAAGCACATCCAAGATATACACTAAGATCCTTCAAGCTGGTCTTTATTGGCCAACACTATGGCGTGATGTCCATACTTATATTGTCCAATGTGACCGGTGCCAGCTGTAGCGGGGTATTCGTTACCATTAGAGATATTGACTAAATCTAAGGTAAACCATACAAGTCGAGTCGCCACCGTACTTCTATTTATCCAAAGGAATGGTTAGAAAGCGAACAAAAACCTAAAAGTTTTATCGAATCAAAAACTAGTAAAAATGTCAGAGATCGGGGTAAAGGGGTTGGTTATGCAATGGAAAGGTTTTAAGCACCCAAAACATCCTAGGTACTCCTAGGGAGCCCTTTTCATACTTGTTGTAAGGTTGGTATTTTGTGAAAAATTTATTTGTGCAAACATGATTGAAGAGATGAGAAGAGAATATACAAGTTATTTACATTTTTTATGTTTGGATGGATACACCCATTGTCTACGTACCATCTTAAAAAAAGATTAGGATCAAAACCTCGTAGTTCGGGGTAAAAATCTCAAAATGAGTTGGTGAATTGATTGGTCCAAAAGCCTTAAGGTCTTTTGTTATCCAAGGGAGAAAACTCAGCCTAAAACCACAAATCCACCATGTGAGGATAACTTTAACATGCTAGTGAGGGGTTAACCCTATAATAAGCATGGAAGACTCATTGTCCATCACTAAGGATATAGGTGAGTATTTGTTTACCAGTGATTTCTGATAAGCAACCGCTAGTCTTCCAAATTTGTATATTTTTGGTAACTCGCAGGATCGACTAGATTGATCCTATGACATGTGTCTTAAGAATTGTTATTATTGTGATTTGACTCATAGTTACGTTTGTTTCTAATTTGTGAATGACAAAAGTGCTTAGACAACAATTCTAAGCGAAACTTATGACTTTATGAACAAAGTAAATAATGATGACTTGGTATTAAAAGATTTAAAGATAGTGAAAAGGCTTAAGAAAGGTAAAGATAAATGACTCAGAGTAAATGCTCTATGTTTTAAGAGAGTACTGGAAATGAAGATTCTGGCGGAATGTAAATGCAAAAATGAAAAGTAATGATAAACTATTGAAAAGTAAGGGCAATTCGACAGATAAAGGCAGTAAAAATACTTTGATTTAAACAATTGGTATGAAAAATATAACATGAACGATGTAAGACCCCAATTTTGTCCCTAAGATCCCTCATGGCATCATAGCATTGCATTACATGGCCTCAAGGATCTTTGAGAATCTTGGCTTCCTTTCCCTTTGGGTGGGACCTCCTAGTGAGTGGTTTGAGATCACCAAGCATGCTTGCATGGTATATCATTGCTTTTATCATTTTGTTTACTAACCAAAAGCACAAAAATATGTCATTTACTTTTTCGTTGTAGCTTAAGCAAGCACCAGGTCAAGAGCTTCAAGAAGATCCTTTGTGCAAGAGATGAGATATTTTTCTTGAGATAAGGACCACATGATCATTACAAGGAGCTTACATGAGCTAGGGTTTCATTTTGAAGCAATTTCCCCAAGTGGTTTAGGCTTAAGTTCATCAAAGCATTTCAAGGTCATCTGGGGACCAAATAGTCAACTGTGCAGTCAACTTTGGGCTTTGAGGTTGGGGAGATGAATTTAAACACCTCAATCATGTTCAAACAAAGTCCATTTGTCATTCTAAACATCTATCTTGAAGATTTTGAAGTCATGGCAAAAGTTTCCAAAAATGGAAAATGACCTGTAATCTCAAGTTTCCAAAAATGGCAAGTTTCTAGTCCACATTCAACTTGACTTATCAATGTCAAAGAAGTTTCAAATGGATTTTTGGTGAATATGAAAGTTGTAGATCTTTGTCTCCCCTTTCCAAAAAGTCCTAATTCATGTCCATATGATGAATGGTTGAAAAGTTATGGCCAAATGATCTCAAGGTGTGCATGGAAGTTCAAAGTGACATAACTTTTGATACAAAGCTCCAATTTGGTCCATTCTTTTTGCAAAATGCTCCTCATGTTCAAGACTTTTCAAATGAACCATTGCCATGCATGGAAAGAGTGTGAATACTCATTATTTTCCACATGATCATTTTGAAGGGAATTTCCATAATTCAAATTTGGCTTATGATACAAGCAAGACAACCATTCCATCATGACCATTGGTTGATTTTGAGTAAATTTGAAGCTTAACATGGAGCTTATCACGTGTAGCATGTGCATGGGACCTCATTGTGCATTTTTTGCAAATTGATCCACATCTCTCTAATCATGATTAATACAAGGCTTAATTGGATTTCAGTGTGATTAGCAGGCCATATAAATACCAAACCCTAACCATAATTGAGGATAAGAGAATTTTCAGAACTCAAATTTTCAAGTTACCTCCAAATTTTCTCTCTCTTCGATTCTTGAATTTCTTCACACAAACACAAAAAATTCTTGCATAATCTTGTTCATCATGCTTCATTGAGCAAGAATCAACCATTGGTTTGAGCAATTCAGTCCAGATTCGAGCAGATCAAGTGCAATCTCATGGAAATGGAAGCTTGAAATTGAAGCAGATCCAGGTGTTTTCATCCAATTCTTTTTGCACAAAGCTTCAAGAGGAGTAAAGTAGAGTAGATCTGGAGCTGTAGAACACCTGAGAACACGAATTCAGAAACTTCAAGTTCAAGGTGACTTCAAATCGATCCTCTCCTTTTGCTGTTTTCTTGTTATAGTTGTGTAGATCTGGTTGTGTGGAGCATGTAGATGTGTTTAGATTTTGATTTGGCTTAGAATTGAGCATGCTATGTTGAATATAAGTTTTGATCTCAATAATGTTTTACTTCGATCTAGAAAACCTAGCATGATTTAGGAAGAATGGATATGATATTTGGATTCCTGGTGAGAGAGCGGTTCGAATGATGTGCGCATATTGAATTTCTGGAAAAAAATTGAGAGCTCTGCCGTGTGTGTGGCCGGAGAAGACGACCGGAGCTACAGCTCCGGCGTCTGGTTCAACTTAGGGTTTATGCCATGTGTTATCCACGTTGTCGCAACCTGAAAAATATAGTGCGCGAAAAAACAACTGGCGAAAAAAATGACAGAAGAGTCGCCACCGTGCGTTATTCATCCCAAAGGAGGGAAAGGAAACGCTCGAAGTAAACCTGAAAAAGGAAAGGACAAGACGGGGTCTCGCAACCAAATCTTGGGTTCGGGAGTCGGTTATGCGAAGGGAAGGTATTAGCACCCCTACGCATCCATAGTATTCTACGGGATCCACTTTTGTAGTTCTTGTCTAAAGGGTGTGGGTTTATCTAATGTGTTATTTACTAAAAAAAGGGGGTTAAATGAAAATGACTCGCGCGGATGTCGCATCCACTGCATACGTATCTCATATGAATATGAGAATCAGAGTCTTCATAGCTCGGCTACCTAGGGGTTAAGGGTAATTGTGCTCGCTAAGACATCGCGTCTTATGCCTACGTATCTCATCTGGCCTGAGAATCAGAGCAAAACGTAGTTCGGTTAACTATGGGGTTATGGATTGGGTTTTGGACGAACGACGTCACTACGCAATCTATCGGATGCTCGACCTTTGGAGACTTACTCGCCTGTAGTAGAAGGAGTTAACGTGTTGCTTTGGGTTTTAGGGTTTGGGATGCTCAAGGGCAAAAAGGCAGTCCTTGACGAAGGAACCGCGCTACCTGCAGGGATACGAACACATACAAAACAAACATGTATAAAGTAAATGTGCCAACAAGGGGCTCAGAAGTAAATAAACAAAAGAAAACAAATGCCTCCTATCGAGGTCTTCCAGCTAAGAAAGCGATAAAATGCGGAAAAGAGGTAAAAGTACCACGCGGATAAAGATCCGAAGTAACAGCAATTAAAGGAGTAAGAAACCCAGGGATCTCCCAAGCTAATGCCATCAAAGAAAGGTGAGTCAGTACAGGTAATCGGAATGAACCTGCAGGGGGTATCCCACAAATAAAGTGGGAAAACCACGCAAACCATCTCTGCAAGAGTCTGTGAGCCCTCACAAAAACTCAACAAAAGGGTTAGTGAAACACGATAAACATTTTTTTCATGGATAACAGTATGGTTTCAGAAACCTCAAACCCTGTGGCATACATTTCAGAAATCATGTGATTAAACATTCAAGGCATAGGTTTCACCCATTCATGCATAATTAAACCCGTGGGCAAAAACATAATGAAATTCATCCATCATACCTCATACATTCAGATGATCCAAATTAAGAGCATAAAATCATGGGAATGAGGCAAACCTGATGGGAGAGACCGGTTGAAATCAAATGGCACGGCTGGGTTTGCAAGGCAATGTTAGGGTTTGCGTGAGATGGGGGTTGCTCTGAGTTCTCTGTCAGGTTCCTCTCCAGGTTTTGTCCAGGGTTTTGTTCCAAGGAAACCTCAGAGTGTTTTTGCTTCTCTTCCTTTTTCTGTCTGAACTCCCTCTTTTATAACCTGATTTTCATGACTTTGTGGGCTCAAATGAGAGAGGTCCAAGTCCAAGTTTTTTCTATTATTTTTTATTTATTTTTTTATTATTATTTTTATTTATTTTTGTAATTTTTTTTTTTCGTTTTTTTTTTTTTTTTTTTTTTTTGAAAAAAGTTTCTTGGATCTAATTCTGATTGACATGATGAAATGCAATATGAAATGCTAAATGAATGCATGAATGAGGAGGGCAAATTTTGGGGTGTTACAGCTGCCCCTATTCAATCATCAGCTAACCCGAGTAGGATGAAAGCGAACAGCTTATCAGACAAACAGGGTGAGCTGTGATTGAATACCAAAGACAGACCGAAAATTTGCGCTCCGAGAACACCACAAAAGGGCGGAAATACACCGCGCTGTTTATCTTTCTTCCGATCCTCTGGCTGGATCTGAATCAGTCTTCTGGCTTAATCTGGAGTTTCGATCCTCTGGCTGAACCTATACTCAATTTAGTTCTCTGGTTGGATATTAATTTTGATCCTCGGGCTGGATACGATTTTGATCTTCTAGCTAGATCTCCTTCGTTTCGATTCTCTGGCTGAATCTATTTCCTTTGATTCTCTGGCTGAATCTACTTCGATCTTCTGGCTAGATCTGAATTATTTCGATTCTCTGGATGAATCTATTTCTTTGATTCTATGGCTGAATCTACTTCGATCTTCTGGCTAGATCTGAATTGTTTCGATTCTTTGGCTGAATCTATTTCGATCTTCTGGCTAGATCTGAATTGTTTCGATTCTCTGGCTGAATCTATTTCCGATCTTCGGGCTAGACCTGACTTCGATCTTCTGGCTAGATCTGGATTGTTTTGATGATAAATTCCCATCATTAGGATCCCGCATCTGAGGCATGCGTTGGTTGACCCTCTTTTGAAATCTACACCCAACCTTCATATTAGATATGCAGCTTCGAGACTATTCCACTTTTGGGCTTCATACATATTCTTCGGGCTAGAACATGTTGTAACGACTCCTCAATTAGACTTGGGCTTGCTGGGGAAATAAAGCTTGTAGGCGACTTCACTGGGGAATCTTCAAATTGAGCCTTAGGCTGGCTTACTGGAACACGATTCTCAGGCTGAATCTTCGAAATGACCCTCAGGTTGGAACACTGGAACACGATTCTCAGGCTGAATCTTCGAAATGACCCTCAGGCTGGATCACTGGAACACGATTCTCAGGCTGAATCTTCAAAATGAACCTCAGGTCGGATCACTGGAAAACGATTCTCAGGCTGAATCTTCGAAATGACCCTCAGGCTGGATCACTGGAAAACGATTCTTAGGCTGAATCTTCGAAATGACCCTCAGGCTGGATCATTGGAAAACGATTCTCAGGCTGAATCTTCGAAATAACCCTCAGGCTGGATCACTGGAAAACAATTCTCAGGCTGAATCTTCAAAACGACCCTCAGGCTGGATCACTCACGCTTGATCCTCTGGCTGGATCTCATGACCTTGGTTGTAAAGTAATTCTTCAGTCTGCTTGGAAGAACCTGTTTATCAGCTTATGTGTATGCTTGATATGATATGCATGCAAATGCAAATGTTATGCATGGTGTAAAAAGAAATCTGCTTGGGGAAGCAAACTCCGGTAGGGAACAGATCGCTGTATCAATCCTTGAATGCTCTGTGGGGAATGATCCGTCTGCCGGGATCAATGAGCCACCAAAAATAAATTGGCTGCTTGAAAAGTTGACCTTGCAGGGGGAGTATCAACTATGGAAACTTTGTTCGGCGAGGCTCTGTGAGGAGAGTCTGTAGGGAAAACACTTCCTGGGGAAATGTCGTAGGAAACGACCTTTGCTGGGGATATGAACTTGCTAATCGCCCTCAAGTTGGGGATTAACAAATCTGTTAAAAATAATCTGCTGGGGAATGAGATGAACACTGGGAACACCACCCTCTCATCTGTTGGTTATGCGACCACTCCGATGTTGCTAGGAAGATACAGTCTGACACTGTCAACTCCGCTGGGGATATATAGTCTGGATACTGTCAACTCTGCTGGGGAACATGCTCTGCTGAGGAGAGACTTTATCAACCGCTTGGGGATGAGGATTCATGACTTGGCATCCGGTTCCTGTGACCTGCAACCAAAAATACACGTATGCCTCGGGGGAATTACTCGGTTTGAATTCACCGTCCGGGATTAAGCACATTCAAAGCAATTTTAAATGTTTTCCTGTGCAAATCATCTGCAAAAAAGCCACCATTATGTTCATATGCAATATGTTTTTATCAAAAATTCGGACATTTTTGCAAACAAACTGATAAATGAAAAATAAAGAGGCTCTTTAACTGAATTATTCGACTCTTACTGGGGAGAAAATTTGTGCCAGGAATAGGCGAGGGTATCAGGAAGCTGATCCCTGAAAAGAGGTGATCGCTATAAAAAGAGAACTATCCTAATGGCAATGGGGATACGGGGTCCCACCGAGTTTCGACTCTTCTATGGCTCGTATGTCCTTAAGACGCTCTGCTCATCTTGCTTTCTGAAGTGGATGATTAGTCGATCTTTAACCTTCGAAGATTGTCGGATTGAATGAAACGGTGATATAACACTAATGAACTCAGATCACAGTCATTCGCTTATTCCCTAACTTTTTCCTGGATCGCCCCCTTTTCGGGTTTTCAATCCACCGGGATACCCATTTTTGCCTGAGCCGCCCTTTTGGGTTTTCGACTCACCGGGTGTACTCTTTTTCTATATCCCTAATTTTTGCCCGAACCTCTTTATTCTTTTTTTTTTGGTTCGTCGGGATGCCCTTTTTTTGCCAGGACTATTCTTTTTATCGTCCAGCGGGTCTATTTTATGCGAAGTATATATTTTTTTTAACTGCGTCTGAGTTAATAGGGGACGGGAATCCTTCGCCATCCATGGTTGTTAGCATCAAAGCTCTGCCATAGAAAATCCTTTTAACCACGTACGGACCCTCATAGTTCGGTGTCCATTTGCCCCTGTGATCTGTGTTGGGAGGAAGAAATCTTTTGAGTACCAATTCACCGACTTGATACCCCCGAGGGCGCACTTTCTGACCAAATGCTTTCTTCATTCGTCTCTGACCGAGATACGTCAATTCTGGGTACGTAGTTCCAACATAGCACCTTAATCATCGAAGACAAGGTAAGCAAAGCATCAGCAAATTGGTTTTCTTCAAAAGAAAGTCAACAATCTTCTCGTGTAGTCTCTGTAAGGAGCCAGATGAGGCTGAGGTGTATACCATTTCCCGTTGGTTTGATTGATGACCAAAGCTGAATCCCCGTATACATCTAGGGTTTTAATCTGTATATTGACGGCTTCCTCAAGTCTTAGGATGCAAGCTTCGTATTCGGCTTCATTGTTGGTGCAGGGAAAAGTTATTCTGGCACCAAATGGCATATGAACCCCCTTCCAGTGTGATCAACACTACACCAACTCCGCGACCATTGATGTGGACCGCCCCATCAAACATCATAACCCATTTGGATTCAGGGTCAGGCCCCTCCTCCGGGAGTGATTCCTCTCAATCTTTCGATTTGAGAAACATGATGTCCTCATCAGGAAAGTCAAACCTCATAGGTTGGTAATCATCAATCGGTTTCTCTGCAAGATAGTCTGACAAGACACTTCCCTTGATGGCTTTTTGTGAACACTACGCCAAACAAGACCTTAGACAGCGCTTTTTTTGGCCTTAGACAGCGCTTTAAAGCGCTGTCTAAACCTCCGCTGCTAAAGGTTTAGACAGCGCTTTTTGAAATCTTAAAAGCGCTGTCTAAGCCCCCCCCCCCTTAGACAGCGCTTTGGCCAAAAGCGCTTTCTAAGACCCTCCTATTTTAATTTTTTTAGGTATACCTTAGACAGCGCTTTTGGCCAAAGCGCTGTCTAAGGGGGGGGGGGGGGGGGCTTAGACAGCGCTTTTCAAAAAGCGCTGTCTAAGCCCCCCCTATTTTAATTTTTTTAGGTATACCTTAGACAGCGCTTAAGGCAAAAGCGCTGTCTAAGGGGGGGGGGGCTTAGACAGCGCTTTTTCCAAAAGCGCTGTCTAATGTATACGAAAATTTTTGAAGCTTTTGTTTTAAACCACATTTTTTCCAGGTTTATAAACCAGAATTTCTACCTGTTTTCAACCAGATTTTGACAGACAGTTATCACATTTTATACATGCCATTTTGGCCTTTTTTCTAACAATTTTTGGCTAACAAATATATATATATACCAATTCAAACCAATTTTGCCTTAAATGTATCAAAATATATACAAATTTATGTACACATTTACAAGTCATTACATATACTACAAATGTACACATTAATTACACAAATTTATGAAAAAACTTTGAGCTCTATCATGAATTGACACCACTCCTCTTTGATTTCGTCCACTTGATCCTTTGTATAAAATGCACACTTGAATTCCTCAAAGTACTACATAATAATATAACATATTTTGAATTAATTCCAACTATTTAATTATATGAGATATGTGTAAATATAAAAATAACTCATAAGTTAGAAATACATACATCGGTGGGAACCACTAATCGGCCCAAAGCAAGAGTATCCCGCATAAACCTCAACACGAAATACCCGCAATCTATTTGATTACGTTGTTGAGGACACTACATGAAAAAAAAATATGGATTATAAATCCTAAGTTTTATCAAGTGTCATCACTAATATAATAAAAAATGTGGTAATTAAAAATATACCGCCACTTTAATCCATGTAATGCGGTTGGCGCTCCTCCTTGAGGTTTGGATATCTCGTTGGGCCCGAAAAGCTTGTAGGACGCTAATAAAATAAAAATGAAGCAATTAGAACAATTCACATAAACTAAGAAAATTTTTGAACATTCTCACTTACGTGTCAATTAGGTCCTTCATATCCGGGTATGTTATCCAATCATTTCCTAACGAGTCAAGATAATACACAATTTCTCGGATAGGATTGATTGCGAGCAACAACCAATGTCCACTGTAATGATTAGGCAAATGTTAGATGGTAACTTGGAAAATAATTATAATAGATGAATTTAGAATGAAATGCTAACCCGGTATTAAACGGTATAAAAAACAACTTCTCCGCATCTTTATTGTCCATGAGGATCCGAAGAACATACTCCGTCACGGTATGCGGTCTACTTAAGATTAAACCTAAGTTGACGCTCGCGGGTGCTAAGAATCCGAATGACTCGTCCAAATCATTGGGGCGCATCAATTTGTCATACAAAAACCTAATATAAAAACATCATTAACACCTCTTTTGAAACATAAAGTAAACCGGATTAACATAAAGTAAACATCATTAACATAAGTTGTTTAATTAATAAAACAAAGTAGACCGGATTTACCTAATATATGTATTGACAACGTTGACGCCGATTTCTTCATGACCAAAAACTTGCATGAAGTCTTCATTACCAATCATTTGGTCGTGATCAAAGCCGAAAATCCCTTCCTCCATATGTATAGTCCGAACACCTCCGGCCGGTATATCGGTCATCTCTAGAAATGTCCTGAGGCACGACCTATACTTGGTGGTAGGTTTTTTCCTAGCTACGGTCTTCTTAGCACCAGAACTTTTTACCCGTGCGGAGGCGTTGCTAACCTCTTTTTTTTGTTGTGCGGAGGCATTGCTAACCTCATTTTCTTTTGATTTGGATTTTGTGGGAGTCTATTTAACATAACCAAGGAAAATATGTAAGTAAAATTTTAAGCATAAATTTTAAACTTTGAATATACACATTAAAGTTAACATAAGTTTTAAGCATGCCTCATATCCTACGCATATGAGGTTTGTCGGCCATGCAACAAACGAACCTACTGCTTCGTGCACCGTTGTTGCATCCGAATCATCGCTAGGATATGGTAATGCTGCATTCGGCTCAACTGCAATATCAACTGATACCTTCAAACATCCAGCAGGGAGCTCTCTAGTGTGGAGTAATACTCCGCTAACGTTATGCACTTTTCCCTTGCCAACCATCCGATAGTATGGTGACGCCAAATACAGCTGACAATGGGAAATGCCCTAAAACCAATAATAACAAGAAATCGTTAATGTGTATATATGTCAAATACATAATTTAAGCAAATAGTTCATTTTAAGACAATTATATGTAATTACCTCTGGAATGTTCGGCTGAAAGGTACAGTTGATACTGTTTTTGTCCGAAGCATCTCTGTATACCGTTGAGGCGCTAGCCTCTCTTTCTCTCCTCAATGCATCAAGCTCAGCTTGCATGGCTTCCAATCTTGCATGAAGCTCCCGATTACTAGGAGCCTTTCCTTTTTTAACACTGAGGGAGGTCGGAGTGACTCCAAATCCCTTACCCCTCACCCGACCAGAATACTCAGGGACATCTAATGCCCGACTAAGTATGCTCTTAGTATCATCGGGAGATAGAGACTGAGATAGCTCCTCCTGAAAAATCAGATGAATACCGTATACTTGTCAAATATTTGTGTATAAAAATGTTATTCAATTAATGAAAAAATATTATACTTACACATTTCTGGTATACGTTTAAAACTTCTTCTTGAGGAACTCCAGATTTGCCCACACGGGCTTCCTTCCACAAAACATGTGCAGGAAGAGATGTTTCTGAACTTTCCTCCTTCTGCAGCTACACATTAAGTCATACAATTTGATCAGATAAAACTAATATATGATGAACAAATTTGTTTTCGCAATTTATAAATACTTGCCATGGATTGTTCTAAGCGTCCATATCCGACACGTCCTTTTCGGTACGAATATGCGGGACTTGATGCTCTTTCCCGATTTGTAGCACTTATTCTTTGAAAAGTCGGGTCTTGTCTTTTGGATTTGAAAGCTTCCCATTCTTCAGCCGATATCAAACTTTCATATTTTCTAGGAAGCTCCGCATCCACAAAATTACCATCCGCATCCTTAAGGAACTTGGATGATAAGAATGTCCGAAACCCTCTAAGAAGCTTTCCGGCCAATTTCATACAAAACCCTCTTCTTTCTTCTTCGATGTTAAAACATCGCTAAGAAAAACATACAGATTGATAGTTAGTATCGGTAATTGAAAAAACATAATTGATACCGTATAATTAAGGGCCAAATGATTGTACCTTTATCTCACTCCAAATTTTTTCTTTGGAGTCTTTCAACTCTTTATTTCTCCAATCATCACATGTAATGGGAATTTCATTCCTTACTAGTGCACCGATGAAACTAGTTAAGGTATGCCCATTAGGTTCTATAAGTTGTCCCTGGTTGTTCCAAGAGACATCTAGTATGATGCCTCGAGATCTTCCTTGGACCACCCTTCGCATTACTGTGATGCCTCTTCGAATTTCTTCTTCCGCGGATACTTTACTAACTTCCTCATGTTGGTCATCAGCCATGTCTAACCTGTAATAAACCAAGGAAACCATCAAATATCAAATATAACTTATAATCAAAGCAATTGAAAACAAAAAAATAAAGAAATCATGCATTATCAGATATAACTTATAATCAAAGCAATTGAAAACAAAAATATAATGAAATCATGCATTATCACATATAACTTATAATCAAAACAAATGAAAAAAAAATAAAGAAACCATGGATAATTTACCTAAGTCACTAACATCTCTTTCTTTTCTTTGTTGGAATATTAATCACTTGTTTCTTAGCAATGCGTACGGATGAATTGATCCAAATTCCCTCATTATGATCGTTTCTTATATATGACTCATCCGGTATAAGATCCTCAACTTCATCATTTCTATTCAACTCATTCCGTCTAATGCATGACTCATTCTCAACATCAATATCACATTGATCGACACCGCTATCATCAGTCACTTTGTTAGAGAAAAGCACTATAGACCATTTTGTACTCTTCGGGTCATTCACATAGAACACTTGTTTAGCTTGAGATGCTAGAATAAAAGGTTCATCTTTGTACCCCACCCTAGTAAGATCAACTTGCAAAAATCCAGACTTATCCATTCGTATGCCACTACTATTCACCCACTTGCAACCAAAGATGGGAATCTGAAACTTCTCGTAATCAAACACCCAAATGTGCTCAATAACTCCAAAATATGACAAATTTGCATATTTGGGGTTTAAGTCCTTCATACTTGATATATGCATTGCTTCAGCTAGCACGGTGACACCACTATTTTGCATAGTACTCTTATCATCTTGTTCTTTGGTATAAAATGTGTATCCATTAATTGAATACGCGCTATGAGAAAACACATGCAAACTTGGACCATATGCCAAACATCTCAACCTTTCTGTTACCGAAGAAGGATCTGAAGAGCGCTTCAAATAAATATGATCCTTCAACCATTGTATGAAACTTTGATTGTGCTCTATAACTATCCAATTTTCATATCTGTTCGGATTTAACCTTCGGAGTACATCCTTGTGCATTTCAACATATGGCTCAACCTCATTATTATTGTGCAGAACATACAAATGAACTTGATCCCGTTCATCCCTTGATATTGTCACAATTTTATTCCCAATTAATTTTTTACCTTCCATTTTGTCGAAAATCTGAGCTCTGGGGAGTCCAATCGATTGAACGTTAGACAAATATTCAGTACAAAACTCAACAGCTTCTTCAACAATGTATCGTTCAACAATACAACCCTCTGGTCGACTTCGGGATTTCACGTACCCTTTTAATATTTTCATATACCGTTCAGCAGGGTACATCCATCTCATATAAGCTGGTCCACACAACTGTGTCTCTTTCACAAGATGAACAACTAAATGAACCATTATGTCAAAAAAAGACGGAGGAAAATACATTTCAAGCTCACACAAGGTAATTACAATCTCTTTTTGTAGTGTTGGTAAGATCTCGGGATCGATCACCTTACTACAAATTGACCTAAAGAAAAAACACAATTTAGTTATGGCACTTCTTACTTTTTCTGGAAAAATAGAACGTATACCTATCGGTAGAAAATGTTCCATTATAACATGGCAATCATGTGTCTTCAAATTCTTCAACTTGAGGTCTTTCATAGAAACAAGTCTTCTGATATCAGATGAGTATCCTTCTGGAACCTTAACTTCACTCAGAGACTTACACAAAATTTTTTTCTCCTTTCTAGATAAAGTAAAAGCAGCAGGTGGTAGATATGTTCGTCTTCCTTTCTTCACGGGTGCTAATTCAGTTCTCATTCCCATTTTTAACATGTCCTCCCTTGCTTTAAGGCCATCCTTAGACTTGCCTTTTATATTGAGTAATGTACCGATAACACTTTCAAATACGTTTTTTTCAATATGCATAACATCGAGAAAATGTCTCACGTACAAAGACTTCCAATATGGCAATTCAAAAAATATCGACCTTTTCTTCCACCCACCTTTCACAATCTTATGTGCAAAAGGCTTGCCAAACTCAGTACGCACATCTTTCACCTTTTCAAAAACTTGTTCACCTGACAATACGGGTGGAGCTCTACGATGTTCGGTGTCTCCATTGAATGCTTTTCTCCACCCACGGTAGTGATGTTTAGAATGTAAGAATCTACGATGACCGAGAAACACATTCTTCTGGCAAAGTTCCAATCGAATCGTATCGGTTCCGTCTTCACAAACAGGACACGCACGTTGACCTTTAATGCTATACCCAGATAGATTCCCGTATGCTGGAAAATCATTAATTGTGCCAAACAACATCGCCCTCAAATTGAAACTTTCTTTCCTATATCCATCATAAACCTCCACACCGTTCTCCCACAAAATCTTTAAATCTTCGATCAGAGGTGTCAAGTATACGTCTATGTCATTCCCTGGTTGTTTAGGCCCAGAGATTAACATAGATAACATCATGTACTTACGCTTCATACATAGCCACGGAGGTAGGTTATAAATCATAAGAATCACAGGCCATGTGGTATGTGAGATACTTTGAAGACCATGTGGGTTCATTCCATCAGTAGATAATGCCAATCGAAGGTTTCTTGCTTCTGATCCAAACTCAGGATAATCATTATCAATCTTCGACCACTGTGGTGAATCAGCCGGATGCCGATACATTCCATCAATAATTCTTTCATCTGCATGCCAAGTAAGATGTCTTGCATCGGTTTCACTACGAAACATGCGCCTAAATCTCGGAATTATCGGAAAATACCATAAGACTTTTGCGGGAGATAATCTTTTCTTATATCGAGACAAACCGCATTTAGGGCACTCAGTTAACATTGCATATTCGTTACGAAACAAAATGCAATCGTTAGGACAAGCATGTATCTTATCATAGCTCATGCCAATAGAGCACAACATTTTTTTTGCCTCATAGGTTCGATTAGGAAGAACATTATCATCCGGTAGCATTTCTCTCATAAGGGCCAACAACTCTGTGAAACTTTTATCCGACCATCCATTGCCCGCCTTTAAGTTGTACAACTTTAATACCGCAGAAAGTCTTGAGAATTTAGTGCAACCTTTGTACAACGGTTTCTCTGCATCGCTTACCATCCTCTCAAACATTTCAGGACAATCATGAAGATCTTCTTCCAGTGCTTCTACAATCTCTTCAACTCGATCACAATCGTATGTTTCCGTGTCTTTGTCGTATGAAGCATAGGTCGTATTACCTTTTCCACTCGATTCAACATTCTCGTTAATTTTCTCACCATGAAATATCCAACACTGATAACTTTGATCAATTCCATGCCTCAGCAAATGCGATTTCAATCCATGTGCGTCAACCTTACCAATATAACAACAACGCAAGCAAGGACAATGCATTCGTCTGGGGTTTTCAGCATGTTGAACAGCATACTTAACGAATTCCAAAACCCCACTCTCGTACTCTTTGGTCATTCGATCGGCACAGATCCATGTTTTATCCATGGTTTTCCTACTTATTAAAGTAAACAATTAATCCAGACGAAAATACATAACTAAGGTAGTATCTTTGAATATCCTAACAATTATAAGCTTTAATTCATTTTAAACTTCAAAAACCTATACATAACCAATGTTAATATAAACTTCAATAACGTATCCGATACGCCAATATACCAACTTTAATTACCTCATCACTTTCATTTTTTATATTACAAGAATCAAATGTTTTCTATTACAATACCTATAACTATACCTATAACTATATTAGAGTTCGTTCAATCATTTTATGGGAGAAATCTTGTTCCTTTAGAATGAAAGTGAGATGAACAACACTTTCACAGTTAAAAAGAAAAAAAACTACCTATTCAATCTTCAAGTATAATCACTAAGGAAACATGAAGTTTGAACAATATTGAACATCTAAATCCAAGCCTAGTCATGACAGCCCCAACATGCAATGCATTTCAAAATTCATCATGCATACCAAGCAAGTATAAAGAAAATCAAATTGCATACACATATACATACACAACTCAATATACATACATACACAAACTAACAACTCCCAAATCACCAACTATCATTAAACATTGCATTTGTAACACCAACAACTAACCGATTAGCATAGCATTTTCAACAAACAGTTAACCATAATAAAATTAGAATTAATTCAATTAACATCAACATTCAAAATCAATAAACCAACCATATTCCATAGTAGTTTCAATGAACATTCAAATTGATTTCAAAGCATCATTAACTTTAGCATATCATTGCAACGTCCATCAACACAATAATGATTTCTAACTTCCATACTAACCTCAACTAACATGATCAATGGACTTCTAACTCATGTCACCTCTAATTACTAACAGCTTATTAACTAACATTTTTCATAACACATTTTCCTAACTGTTTTGACTACTAATCTAACTCTCCTAACACAATTAGTCTTCAAAGGGCATATGACTCTCAAGTTTTGAGAGTATCAATGAAGATAGGATGTAGTTCATTGAATATGCCAAACCTAAAGAACTTAAGTCCACAAGTCAAACACACCAGTTCTGTTCATTGAATATGCGCTTTAAAATTTACATGGTACTCATAGAATCACCCTAGCTCAGAAAAAACACACAAACACAAGAAAAACAATAAAAAAGAAAAAGAAGTATCTTGAAACATACCAGTTCTGTTCGCTTGGAATCGATGCCCGGTTTTATATGTGCTTCAACAGTTTCGTCAAACTTTGCCTTGGCGTTGGCCTGAACAATATATAATGATATTAAATGATACAGTAAGCAATGGAACATTACAGTAAGCAATGATACAAAAAATCAAGAAATCAAGAATACAGTACACACCAAAAATTTTGGGAATAGCGGCACGGTTGAGATTGTTGAGATGAGGAGTGCGGTGGCGGAAACGGTGGAGGTTCGGAGGTGAGAGGCGAGTGCGGCGGTCGCTTGTTTGGGTGACGGCGGAGGGACCCTCGAAGGCGGAAAATAGGGTTTTCGAAAGTTGAAGGAAAACGGGTATGTTCGTGTTTTGGGTGTCTGAGAGGTGAGTGAAGAAGAGGGAAAACAAAAAGACTGAGAACGAAAACAGAATCCTGAAATTTTATTTTAATAAGACCTTAGACAGCGCTTTTGTGGAAAGCGCTTTCTAAGGTATGCCTAAGACAGCGCTTTCTAAAAGCGCTTTCTAAACCCCCCCTTAGACAGCGCTTTTATTATTTTCTTGGAACATTTTCCGTGTTTGTTTTTATTTTTAACCTTAGACAGCGCTTTCTTTTAAAAGCGCTGTCTAAGATGCGCTGTTAAAAGCGCTTTTTGGCGTAGTGGAAGTGTATTGGATGTCATACTCTGTCAATATCATTTGTCACCTAGTAACCTTTCCGGTAAGTGCTGGCTTTTCAAAAATATACTTGACTGGATCCATTTTTGATATCAATAGAGTCGTGTGAGTCAACATATACTGTCTTAGTCGGCGATCAGCCCATGCCAAAGCGCGGCAAGTTTTCTCGAGCAATGAGTATCTTTGTTCACAGTCGGTAAACTTTTGCTAAGATAGTATATTGCATGCTCTTTTCGACCTGACTCGTCATGCTGACCGAGCACACAACCCATTGACCTTTCTAACACAGTCAAGTACATGATCAACGGTCTTTCCTCTCAGCCTGTAGACTTGCCCCGATCTTGATCTCTTTCTCGTCGTCTGCGGTACCGATGTTGATGGTCTCAATCACCTCCTGATAAGGTGTAATAGCTCGGTCCTCCTGTTTCAACAATCTGGCTAACCCTTCAGGCAATTCACAATCTTCCTCAACCCCTTCTTCGGCTTAATAGATAGGATTGTCGAAGTCATACTTGGCCATAGCAGTGTTGTTAGTAGTGAGATCCGGGTGGTCAGCTCTGCATGATGGAGGATCATGCTTTACCTTAGAATGAGAGATTTTTTTTTGGAAAGAAAGAAAAAACGAAAAAAGAAACATTGCCATTTTTTTTTGTAAAAGTAAAAAAAACTGAAAGAAAGAGAACACAAAATTGTTTGCAAAAGCCGTCCTTTATTGATGATAAAAATAATTGCGAAATGTAACTAAATGGATGGCCCTACAAATGAGCCGTTACACCTTGGGCAAAGTGGAAGACTTTATTATGCATGTGATAAAAGAAAACAATAAAAATCACTCTTTCAGTAGAGTAACCCGGACGGTTTTTTCAGACGATCAATTGTCGAGCTTTTCTCCCGGGACACACGGGCGAATCCAGCTATCTAAGTCACAGTCGCTGTCAGCCTTGTCTTCATCTGCAGCATTGACGATGTGGGGAGAAACCAAACCCCCGCTGGAGAGAGTACCGGTTTCACTCTTCTGAGATCCCATAGCATACCCCAATCCAAACTTGTCTTCTTTGATGACTGGCTCCATAAATTTGCCCCAGCCTTGGGCATCACCAGCTTTAACCACTTCGACAACTTGCTTGTATGAAGAGATAGAAGTCCCGACCTTCTCAAACTCAGGTGAAAAGACAGTTTCGGGCGCGACCTCACTGATGTTTATGGCTTTGAAGCCCTGACACAGCATCTCGTGCATCTCGCCGTCCAACACCTCCTATATTCAAAGACAATGATTGGCGTGAGCCGTACGTAGATGACAGTAAGAGAAAATGTCTAGCACTAACACCAAATCCAATGCCATGCCCCGAGAAACCTTCAGTAGAACTCAAAACACTGCCCAAATATTTAAGGTATGAATTCCTATATACCGAGCTTGAAAGACCAATTATAGTCAATGCTGACTTAGGACAGATAGAAACCGAAAAGTTACCCCATGTCTTAAGAAAATATCCAAAACCTTAGGCTATAACATAGGTGACTTAAAAGGAATAAGTCCCTCTATATGTATGCATCACATTATCCTAGAGGAAGACTTATAAAACCTCTAGAGAGCATTAGAGAAGAGTAAATACCATCTTGAGTGATGTAGTCAAAAAAGAGGTACAAAAGCTATTAGAAGCAGGAATTATATACCCGATATCCGACAGTAACTGGGTCAGCCCGATACATGTCTTCCCAAAGAAGGGAGGTGTTACCGTTGTTAGTAATGAGAAGGTAGAATCCGTAGAAAAAAGAACTCAAACTTAGAGAATGTGCATAGACTATAGAAAATTAAATAAAGCCACTCGTAAAGATCACTTTCCATTACCTTTCATTGATCAAATGCTTGAATGACTGGCTAAACATTCTCACTTCTGCTATTTAGACGGATACTCAGGATTCTTTCAAATTCCTATCCATCCCGATGACCAAGAAAAGACTACTTTCACATGTCGTTATGGTACATTTGCCTATCGATGATTGCCGTCTAGACTGTGTAATACCCCTGCAACATTTCAGAGATTCATGATGTCAATCTTTGCTGATTTTATAGACGATATTATGGAAGTATTTATGGATGACTTCACTGTTTGCGAGCAAAGATTTGAAGGATGTCTTTTGAACCTATAAATGGAACTTGAGAGATGCGTTAAGGTTAACCTCGTATTAAATTGGGAAAAATTCCATTTCACGGTTCGACAGGGAATTGTACTTAGACATGTCATATCCGATCGAGGGATTGAAGTGGATAAAGCAAAATTTGAAATTATATAACATCTTCAACCTCCGAAAACCGTTAGAGAAATTTGGAGTTTCTTAGGACACACCGGTTTCTACCGACGATTCATTAAGGATTTCTCTAAAATAACAAAACCACTAATGGGCTTATTAATGAAAGACACTAAATTCATATTCGACGAAGATTACTTAAAAGTGTTTGAACATCTAAAAATATCTCTTATTACTGCACCCATTATGAAACCACCTGATTGGAGTAAGCCATTTGAGATAATGTGTGACGTTGGTGATTATGTCGTTGGCGCTCTCTTAGGATAAAGAGAAGATAAAAAGCTTCACGCTATTTATTATGCAAGTAGAACCCTAGACGACGCACATATGAACTACGCCACCATATAAAAAGAACTCCTAGATGTTGTGTTCGCTTTAGATAAATTCCGTTCCTACTTAGTAGGAGCAAAAATAATTGTTTATACTGACCACGCCGCAATTAGGTACCTGTTAAGTAAGAAGGATGCTAAATCGAGACTTTTAAGATGAATCCTACTCTTATAAGAATTCGATCTAGAGATCAAAGACAAGAAAGGCACCAAAAACATGGTAGCATATCATCTCTCTAGGATTGAGGATCTAAAACCCGAACAAGTGCCCATCAATGACGATTTTCCTTACGATCGACTTGTAGCCCAATTAGAAAATGAAAGTGAAACAATCAAATGCTCTTTAATGTATAATGACACAAAAACTAATGAAGTTGTGGAATTTATTAGCACCAAGATCGTCCTGGCATGGTATGCTGACTTTGTCAACTACTTAGCCGCTAAAGTGCTTTCACCATACCTAACATACCGGCAAAAAAAGAAAATTTTCCACGATCTTAAACATTACTATTGGGACAAACCACTACTTTTCAAGAGAGGTGCCAATGGTATTTTTCGTCAATGTGTTCCCGAATCGGAAGTAAATGATATCATATCTCACCACCACTCTGCATCCTATGGAGGGCATGTAAGCACCTCAAAGACTTGTGCGAAGATCTTACAATCTGGCCTCTTTTGGCCTAATCTATGGAAAAATGTCCACATCGCGATTAAAAATTGTGTCCGGTGCCAATGCATTGACAATATCTCTAGGCGCGGTGAGATGCCACTAAAAGGTATCTTATAGTTAAAAGTCTTTGATGTCCCGGGTATAGATTTCATGGGTCCTTTCCCATCTTCTTTTGGTAACAAATACATACTCGTTGCAGTTGATTACGTATCAAAGTGGATCGAGGCAGTAGCCTCTCCCACTAACGATGCACGAGTAGTAATTAAACTTTTCAAGAATCAAATCTTCCCTAGATTTGGTGTACCAATAGCCGTGATTAGCGAAGGAGGATCTCACTTAATTTCCAGAATCATCGAAAGATTGTTGCTTAAATATGAAGTCCGACACCGTGTAGCAACGTTGTATCAACCTCAAACAAGTGGGAAAGTTGAAGTTTCCAACAGAGAAATCAAACAAATTTTAGAGAAAACCGTTGCAACTTCTATGAAAGATTGGTCTGCAAAACTTCATGAAGCTCTATGGGCTTATAAGACAGCTTACAAAACCCTGATAGGAACAACACCATTCAAACTAGTTTATGGTAAATCATGGCACCTTCTTGTGGAACTCGAGCATAAAGCTTATTGGGCTATCAAGACCCTTAACATGAATTACACAACTGCATGCGAGATAAGAATTTTGGATATCCATGAACTAGAAGAACTTAGATTAGATGCATATGAGAATGCTCGTATTTATAAGGAAAGAACCAAACAGTGGCATGAAAAACAAATTACAAGGCGAGAATTCAATAAGGGTGACGTAGTCCTTCTCTTTAATTCTCGACTCAAATTATTTCCAGGCAAACTTATTTCTAGATGGTCTGGCCCTTTTGAGGTCATGAAAGTTTTCCAAAGTGGAGATGTGGAAATAAGAGGTAAAACCAATGAACCATTTGTTGTAAATGGGTAGCGACTTAAGCACTACCACAATGTAGAGAATAAGGATTTTTACACGAGCTACAAATTAGAAGAGTTATCCTCTCTTTCGAAAGATTAACATTGTTCCAAATATATGTCGAGCTTCCGATATTAAACGAAGCGCTACGTGGAAGGCAACCCACGACCTTTAATCTTTATCTTTTCTTTTAGTTGTTTTCATTTTCATTTTTATTTTTATTCTATGTTTGTTATTACTATTATTATTATTATTATTATTATTATTATTATTATTATTATTATTATTATTATTATTATTATTATTATTATTATTATTATTATAATTACTAACTATTTTAACACTTCCATGCGGTACCTTTTACTAATAGTATAACCTTTGTTTACTTTCAGGCTAACATAGCTTAAGATAGCTTATCACTAACTTAGGAGTATGGATCCTGTTGACAATATGGAGGTTATATTTAGGAGCGAAAATCAGAGGCGCCGTTTTGACATGTTAGCATAGATGGAAATAACACTTTCTATTTATCATGATGGATTGATCCTGACCACCTTAGGATTAAGAGACACTGTTATGTATCTTCTCAACCAAGTAGGTTGGGATGATTTTTCCTGTGAGGAAGAGGTATAGCCCTTACCGTAGGCTCACCCTTGAATTCATGAGTTCACTTTATTATGACCCTAACAGAGGAATATGATTTGGTAGAGGCCTGGTTACATTTAGGCTCTTCGAAACCAAGTACCGTTTCACCCACTATGAGATGGTTGAGTTACTAGGATTTTCTAGTGGCCCTGATGTCTACACCATTGCCCCTGATGATGCCTTTACAAACCCGAACCTTGACTTTTTTCGGGGAACCATAATCGGAAATTATCATCCTGAACCTCACACCATGTTTTCCACAAACATACACAACCCTGCCATCCGCTACTTTCATAAAATCCTGACCCATGCCCTGTTCGGTAAGGAAGAGAACATCGTCGTTGTTTCTAGGGATAAACTTTTTATCCTGTACTGTGCCTCCCAAGGGAGACCAATGAATGTTGTTTCCTTTATGTTAGAAAACCTAGACAAGATTGCCCAAGAAACCCACAATACTATTATCGGGTTAGTAACCATGATTGCTGATGCTCTAGGCCTGAGATACCCGCTTAACTGTTTACATGCTTTTGGAGGTATCTGTTCCATGCACCTAAACTTTTGTTTCAACCGAGGCATCATTGCCAGTCTAGGGATGGCGGAGTTTGAGTTGTTGATTGATAACAAAGTAGTCCGGAATTTTACACTTCCAAACCATGAGAAAACTAATGGCCACAATCGTGATAACTAATTTTACAACTTAGAGGGCCAAAGTAAGTCTCCTACACCTCCCGATAGCCCTCAGCATTATGAGAACCCAGAAGCCATTTTCCCTGATGCTAATTTGCATGCCTCTGTTGCACATCATATCGTTCCTCTTGTTGATTTTGGCACTACTATACATGCTCTGCAATCTGAAGTTAATTTCATTAGAGGAGAAGTCAATTCTCTTCGAGTGGATCTCCTCGGATTTATGGATGTCGTTAATGAGAAGTTCGATTATGTTTTCCAGCAAGTTCATTCCTTGCAACACTCTTTTGGACCGAAATGATGGCTAGTGTTGCACTAGAATTTCCTTGTTTTCTAGTTTAGTATTTTAATTGTCATAAGTTATTTACCTTGGTTAATTTTCACTTTGTGTTTACTTTATAGTCGATATATCGACGTGAACATATGTTACTACTATCTTTAGTTAATGTAATTTCCATTTCAGTCAATTATTTTATTTAATCACTTATTATTTTAGTTCTTGCAAATTTTATGCTTCTTAATTATAGCAATTAGTTTTAATTATATCCACTAACTGTTATATGGCCTTAGGAGCACTTACCTGCAGTAATCTTAAGAAAAAGTTGAAAAATTGTGCATTTTAGGTTAATGGCGTATGCCATTATGCTAATGGCGTTCGCCATTATGCTGATGGCGTTCACCATTAGCTTCGAATAAAAAGGCCCAGTAACTTAGGAAGATGGCGTTCGTCATATGCCTAATGGCGATCACCATATCAGGAAAATAGACAATTTTTCTCTCTTTTATTTTCCCTCCTGCGAGTTTTTCCAATACCCTACATTTAAATCTCCTAAACTCCATACTCTAAACGTTTATAACTCTAACCCTTCAACTCCCAACCATTCCACTTCTTCCAAATCATTATAAAATCCATAAACATCCACTTTCTAACTTCACAATCCTTTCCTATCACTCTTCTCGTCTCACAACACCCATAACCTTTTCTTCAATTTCCTCTTTCCCTTCGTTCAACATGCCTCCAAGAGTAGTTAGACCAAGAAGAGAGATTGGCTATATGGGAATTGCATTTGCTGAGGGAATCGATGGAGAGAATCAAAGGAGCAAATACCACAAACTTTTCAAGAGGGGTGTCTTAACAATGTGGTACCCCGACGATGCTGCCCTTCATGCTTTGGGTTTATTTGACAATATCCATTGGATGCTTAATAATCTAGGTATATCTCACTTTTTCACTTTAACTAGTCCTACTTATACTCGACTTACCTACGTTTTTTTAAGTTCTTTTCGATACACCACCCTTATAGGATGATCCCATACCACCGACACTACAGACTTTAGGATGTTCAATAGAAGTTACGATATTAATCAAGACCAAATGGCCGATTTACTTTCGTTCTCTCATGGAGATGAGTTTGCATGCCAACATCATTTAGAGAGCGAATAGGAACCCACCACTCTCGACTTTTGGCAGCAACTAACGGTCAAAACCACCACCTAATGGGAAGTCCTTAAAGCTACCGCTATTCAAAACCCAGCCATTCGGTATTTGCACCGCACTTTGGCCAACACTATATTTGGTCGAGAGAATACCGGAAACGTAAATTCTAGAGACCTTTTCCTTATTTATAGTATCTTATCTGAAACAAAAGCTAACCCAACACTCTTACTAGCACACTTTCAGTCCACCAGTGTTAGGATAGGAGGGCCTATTTATGTTGGAGGGTTGATTACATCTATATGTTAATACCTCAGGATTGGCATTAATTTTAGAAAACAAATAATGTAATCACCTCTGTTGTTTTAATATGTTGGGTTGAAGAAATTCAACATCTGGACCAACATGTCATGTACGATGTCACGACGTCAGGTCTGTGACATCGCACATGTGTAGGAAACTGAATTAATTAATTCAGTATATGTTCTGGGATCAGCAAGGATATCTGGTGAATATCCTAACTCCCAGGTGGAGGTCTTGAAGACTAAATCAGAAGATATATAGGCTCAAAATATGGAGATATATATGGAGAGATTTTAGGAACTTGAAGACCTTGTTTGTAGCAGAATTTTTCTGCTGAAGTTGCAACAGCAAAGAACAAGTCTGCTGCAACTTTCTGAAGGCCCAAATCCAGTTGGGTGATTAGGTTATAAATAGCTGATTGTAATCTAGTTTTTGTAAGCCTCTTAGAATGAATTTTTAGGGGTGTGTGTAAGGTAAACCTCCCAATCTGTGGGAAGGTTACCATGTGTTTCTCAGTGGTAAACCTGAGAGTGTTTGTTACTCAAAGCCTGTAGGCAAGAGTAATTATGTTCTTGAATGAAGCTGTGAAGCAAGTTCAAGGTGTTTGCACATTACATTGTATTTGTAGTGATAGGAATGGAAACTGGAGGTTTCTATCTAGGAGTTCCTAGGTATAGATTGCATTGGGTAGGGATTAAGTGATGAGTTGTAAACGGGGGAGTTTAACTCTGAATTGATACTACTAATAGTGGATCTTCTTCCTGGCTTGGTAGCCCCCAGATGTAGGTCATGTTGGACTGAACTGGGTTAACAATTTCCTGTGTTTGTTTTCCTTCTGTATGATATAATCATGTCTGCCAAACTGAGCATGTAATTCAGTCTGTTCAGCAAGATAATAGCAGACCTGATACATAGCCTTCTGTTGGAATGTCAAGCAGAATGTTTTGACATTCATCAACAACAGCACATACTGTATAATAAGCTGAGGATCTCAGTTCAGTATGTAGTGAAGTCTGGATTTCAAAATCATCACAGACCTGGCCAAAAGATCATTGTGAAGCTGTCAAACTGGGTGTCTTGACAGTTCGTCCAGTAAGCTGATACTGAAGTAAAGACTGGTTGGTCTTTTACAGTACAGCTAATTTAGCACAGTCTGTTTTTAGGAACCAAACAGACTTAGCATAAGGTTCTGGACTTGGATGTCAAACGGAATGTTGTGACATTCACTCCTGACAGCATAGGCTAAATTGTTGGATGGTTAGTTTTTCTGTTTCAGGATTTTTCTCAGGCTATTCTTCAGGAATCCACCAGCTGATCTAAAATCTAGGAAACTAACAACTAAGCTACAATTAATGAACCTGGCAAATAATCTATTTGTTAGCTCCTTAATAAGTGGAGATTAGTTTAACTTGTTACAACCTTTAATTTAGGAAATACAAGTACATGACCAACAAACTGGAACAATGTAACAGATGATGTTCAAAACAGGATTGAGACATCGTGCTGATATCTGTGTAGGAAAACAACAGAAGAGAAGGTTATGGTGCACATAACTAAGTGTTCCTCCTTCCTAGGATGACATAGAAGGAGAGGTCGTGACACTGTGAAAAGGTGCTCATTAGTACAGAGTGTAATAACTGTCTTGCTGTAATAAGTACAATGTTAGATCAGATGTCATGACTTGGAGTAGAACATCTGAATACTGACTACGCCAGAATTTCAATTGGTATCAGAGCAGGCATCCTGTTCTGTCTCTGGATGAGATCCATGGGTGATACTTTCTGGTAGCTGGCAAGGAGTTATGTTAGTACTGATGCTGGAACCTGTGTAAGGTTCTGTAATTCCCTGAATGGTCCCTTGAAGTAGGTGGATGGACTGTTCATGACAGGAATGGTGTGTACCTGTCTCTGGAGGTTGGCTATTGGCCTGTGTGTGGGACAGCTGTGCCAGTACTAAAACACATTCAAACCTGGTATGGTCTTGGAGGCCAATCTGGTGAAGTGTGTGTTCATAGGTTGAGTTGTATTATGATTTCCGCTGCATAATACATGGCAAAACTCAAACTCTGATGTAGTTTCCCCTCATGTGGATGAAAGGCTGCTGTGTTCAAGATCTCATCATAATCTACTGAAGATGTCAAAGATACTTGAGTCCCCTCAAGTCCACTCATCATGACGTTCTCACTTCAGGATGGTAAGAGTCACTTAATCACTGATTCTCTTACTCTCTTGAGTAGTGTATATGAAGACCTTGAAGACCTTCAAGGAAGGTTTGTTCTAAGGAGGTGGAACCAATGTTCTATGTGATGTTAGAACATGTTGTTCAACAAGTATGCAGCTACTGGTTGAAGAGCAGATGCTTTTAGGGTCCAAACAATGGGATAATTCTGTTTGGAACCTACTCCTGACCTGGAAGAGGAGACATCTGTGTGTGCTAAGTTGACAAGAGCAGGGTCAACTGGGTGTGTGCTCAAGAAGGTCATCCCTAGAAGTTGAGCTGGTTGAGATGTGACATTGTGCAATCTCCTGCTGTTTGGCATACTCCTGCAGTCTGATCAGGATTGGATAGTTGTTCCCTGAAGTACTATGGTGTGTTGGAAGACAAGTCCCCTGGATGTTAGCAGTCAATAATGGGGTAACCTGAGTGCTGTATCATCTATGAGGATTGGAACCATGAATCATGTTATTCAAACACCACGTGCAGAAGTGGCAGTTCTGTCAAGGAGTAAGAATATGAAGATTCAGAGGTTGGTTGAAGTAGTATGCCCTGGCAATGCATAACTACTATCGACTGGTTTTGTGTGTCTCACTAGTACTTATGGTCAGCTGGAGTCTGATTGGAGGAGTTAGTTGCCACTGGTAGGGATAGTGTATGTCAAGTTGAGACATATGTGTACAATGCATGGATATTGGTGTGGAGTATCCATGATTGTTAAGTTGAGGGGGAGTTTTGGTTAACCTCCTCAAGTCTGGTCAGCCTAGGGTCTGGTTGGTTGTTGACCTGTGTCACATGGGTTCTGGTGGTTGTGTGTCACATTTGCAAGGAAGAATTCATCTCTCTCATTCCTAAGAGTGAATTTAATCTGGGAAGACTTTCAAAATTGTCTAGGTGCTTGCAAGCAGAAGATGTTGACACAAGAAGAGTATTTTCAAAGTATTCTTATGGTGGAAATATCTGAAGGGATGATTGGGAAAGGATTTAAGATCAATGTCTACTTGTGCCAAGTGCAAGTGTTTAATTGATTATCCTTGGAGCTCAAGATAACTGATGTTCTTAAAGATGTTGGAACATCACTTCTTCAAGACCCTGTGCAGAATCACAGGAAGGACAGTACATTGGCTTATGACCTATCTCTTTGGTGGCAGCAAAAGCATATGATCTCTGAAAAGGTTTCCTGGCAAGAAACATGTTCAGCCTTGGTATGTACAAGAAGAAGAAGACATCATAGTCTTGATGGTGGTTACTTGGATCAGTTTATTTCTGATCTAGGTAAGGAAGTGCATTAGCTTATGCACACTGTGAAGTCAAGAACAAGTGGCAGCAGTCTTGACATCATGGAAACAGCCTTGCCTTAGGATGTGGAATCCTTGGTAAAGCTGAAGGGTTAGTGTCTAACTGGTCCTTCTGAAGACTCATACATCAGAGTGTCTGATGTCTTTGGAGAAGAAGCAGGGATTCATCAAGGTGTGAGCTTGGATGACTTAACTGCAAACTTGCAGGATGGAGGTTGTTTACTCAAACTTGGTTCCACAATCAAGTCTATGAGAACATTGAACTCTTGTTCTGTGAATGGAGGAAGTTCTTTCAAGTGGCAGAAGAAGGAGCTGAATTCAACAGCTGGATGTCAAAACACAATGTTGTGACATTTGGTTCAACATCAGATTCTTAGTTGATGAAGTGGCACATCAACTTAAGATAGAAGGGTCTGCAGGGTTGTAGATTGGACACTTCAAAAGGCTTGAAGTTCAAATTTCACCTGGAAGGTCAGAATATCTTTGGGAGAAGTCTGATACACGTGGAGAGGTCAAAAAGCAGCATTTGACCTGTTCATATGAGAATTCATGAAGGAGGTAATCAACCAGTGGCATTTGGTCTATCTCAGAAGTGAGTTCGAAGAATCAAGGTAATCAACATAAGGCAGCTGATTAGTCTTGAGGAAAGTCTGAGACAAATTACTTTTGAACAGAAAAGTATTAAGTTGAAGACAAAAGGAGGTGTTCTCTATTCATCTCTTGGAGCTTGTGGTAGAAGTTCTGAGCTATCTATGGAAGACTGTCTCTGGTAGTGGGATGAGAGTGTATATATCCCAATGTATGTCTGGGTTCCTCTGGCCCAAGCTGAGGACTCAGTAATATCTGAAGTCTATCAGATAGTGCTCCTTGTGATGCTGTGAAGGAAGTCTCAGCTGATGTTAAAACATCTTGTGAAGTGATCTTCTGTTCTGGTTAGAAGAGAAATTGACACAGAGTGTGGATGTGTTCAGCCAAGAGGGTTGGACAGAGGGTGCGCTCTTGAAGACATGAAGATGCGTCTTATGTTTTCCTTTCATCAAGTGGTCTGGAATCTTTTTGAATCAGGAAGTATGTGAAGGTCCAACCTTGGGGTGTTGGATATGATCATGTGTGACCTCCAAGAGAGTAGGTTGCCCATGACAGGGGGAGTTGTGCCTTTGTGCTGCAAGCAATCACCAAGCTTGTGGTCTATGTGTTCCCAGATGACTAGGTAGTTATCAGGATGCTGAGATGTATGTCAAGGCTGAGTGAGCAGAAGAATGTCTGACCGGATGTCATGACATTGCCCTGGACATTGCTGTTAATTCCTCCTGAATTTTAAAGTCAGTAGGAATTATGAGGGTGATGTGGCTAAGTCTGATAAACCAGAATAAGCCTGATGGCTACAACTGTGTGGTACAGGGGGAGTAACCATCAACTGAAGTGTGAAAAGTTGGCTGTAGCAGTGCTAGGTGTCAAGCCTCTACTGGAGGAATGACAGAGGTCTTGGGAAATGTTGAAGACTGGCTGAATGCAGGAATGTTAAGACATCGAGTGCAACGTGTCTGACTGCATATATGGAATGGTCTCCATGCACTGGAACGGCTGTTTTGGAAAAGAAATAGTCAAGAGCTATAAAAGGCATTCAAAGATAGTCTGAGATTTTGTTGGTGATTCTCTGACTGTTTCTCAGCAAAAATAAATGCATCTTGACCAAGCATTTATTCCTAAGCACAGGCTGGACTATTTAAAGGATGCAAGAGCCCCCCCTTCTCCCCACAACAGATACACTCCAATCTCAGAATCATGGGGTATGTTAAGGTCTGGGCAAGCTGCGCCTGGATCTGGTTTTGTGAAGGGTGCCTTTACAAATGTTTAGCTAAAAAGGGGGAGAGAAAGAAACGTCCTGGGGTCGAGAAGCAAACAGATCACTGTGGTAACAAACAGAAAGTTGGGGTTGGGGTTAGACACAAAATTCACCAACTGAATTACCACTTGTGTCTTGTGATCTGAGTTAAGAGAACAGTTGTGCCCTGTGATCTGAGTTACATTGTCTATGTACTCAGCATTACATACTCTTCAGGAAGCTCTCCTGTTGAAGGGAAGGGTTCTGGTACAACTGAGTATTGTCCCTCTTCTTCCTCATGTACACCAACATTGGTGTTCATGGTGGGGGAGATAATAACAGAGGATTATTTGTTTTAGCTAAAATTTGCCAAAGGGGGAGATTGTTAATACCTCAGGATTGGCATTAATTTTAGAAAACAAATAATGTAATCACCTCTGTTGTTTTAATATGTTGGGTTGAAGAAATTCAACATCTGGACCAACATGTCATGTACGATGTCACGACGTCAGGTCTGTGACATCGCACATGTGTAGGAAACTGAATTAATTAATTCAGTATATGTTCTGGGATCAGCAAGGATATCTGGTGAATATCCTAACTCCCAGGTGGAGGTCTTGAAGACTAAATCAGAAGATATATAGGCTCAAAATATGGAGATATATATGGAGAGAGTTTAGGAACTTGAAGACCTTGTTTGTAGCAGAATTTTTCTGCTGAAGTTGCAACAGCAAAGAACAAGTCTGCTGTAACTTTCTGAAGGCCCAAATCCAGTTGGGTGATTAGGTTATAAATAGTTGATTGTAATCTAGTTTTTGTAAGCCTCTTAGAATGAATTTTTAGGGGTGTGTGTAAGGTAAACCTCCCAATCTGTGGGAAGGTTACCATGTGTTTCTCAGTGGTAAACCTGAGAGTGTTTGTTACTCAAAGCCTGTAGGCAAGAGTAATTATGTTCTTGAATGAAGCTGTGAAGCAAGTTCAAGGTGTTTGCACATTACATTGTATTTGTAGTGATAGGAATGGAAACTGGAGGTTTCTATCTAGGAGTTCCTAGGTATAGATTGCATTGGGTAGGGATTAAGTGATGAGTTGTAAACGGGGGAGTTTAACTCTGAATTGATACTACTAATAGTGGATCTTCTTCCTGGCTTGGTAGCCCCCAGATGTAGGTCATGTTGGACTGAACTGGGTTAACAATTTCCTGTGTTTGTTTTCCTTCTGTATGATATAATCATGTCTGCCAAACTGAGCATGTAATTCAGTCTGTTCAGCAAGATAATAGCAGACCTGATACATAGCCTTCTGTTGGAATGTCAAGCAGAATGTTTTGACATTCATCAACAACAGCACATACTGTATAATAAGCTGAGGATCTCAGTTCAGTATGTAGTGAAGTCTGGATTTCAAAATCATCACAGACCTGGCCAAAAGACCATTGTGAAGCTGTCAAACTGGGTGTCTTGACAGTTCGTCCAGTAAGCTGATACTGAAGTAAAGACTGGTTGGTCTTTTACAGTACAGCTAATTTAGCACAGTCTGTTTTCAGGAACCAAACAGACTTAGCATAAGGTTCTGGACTTGGATGTCAAACGGAATGTTGTGACATTCACTCCTGACAGCATAGGCTAAATTGTTGGATGGTTAGTTTTTCTGTTTCAGGATTTTTCTCAGGCTATTCTTCAGGAATCCACCAGCTGATCTAAAATCTAGGAAACTAACAACTAAGCTACAATTAATGAACCTGGCAAATAATCTATTTGTTAGCTCCTTAATAAGTGGAGATTAGTTTAACTTGTTACAACCTTTAATTTAGGAAGTACAAGTACATGACCAACAAACTGGAACAATGTAACAGATGATGTTCAAAACAGGATTGAGACATCGTGCTGATATCTGTGTAGGAAAACAACAGAAGAGAAGGTTATGGTGCACATAACTAAGTGTTCCTCCTTCCTAGGATGACATAGAAGGAGAGGTCGTGACACTGTGAAAAGGTGCTCATTAGTACAGAGTGTAATAACTGTCTTGCTGTAATAAGTACAATGTTAGATCAGATGTCATGACTTGGAGTAGAACATCTGAATACTGACTACGCCAGAATTTCACTATAGCCCTTGCGTTGAACTTAGGCACGGAGTTGGCTAGACTTGAGCCGTTAGAGATGATCACACTGAATCACACCACATATTTGACTCGGATTGCACATGTTTATTAGGTCTTTATTATCATTTTTGTTGTGTTATGCTCTCTTTGTATTGTTTTCAGGTATTTAGCTCTTTCAGGACCTTTTTAGAAGAAACGAAGCAAAAAGACCAAAAAATTAGGGTTTTCGACAAATATTGTACTCGTGGCGTTCTGTATAGCGGCCGCTATAGGAGAAGCCATGACACATCAACCCTCAACCAGGAGGAAACTGCCACGATCCCATGAACTTCCCCATTTACTCACATGGCGGGCGCCATGGAGGGGTGGCGGGCGCCGCCCTTGAATTCCACATTCCCACTAAAGAGAAGTTGAAGGGCATCCCAATCTTTGCATGCTGTTGAGTTCCTCTATAAATAGGTCGTTCTAGTTCACTTCCAAATCATCCAACTTAGTTTACAACACTAAGACTATAATATCATCTGTAAAAGCGGTAATCTGTCACATCAAGGGGTTATCACACCTTAGTGTAATTGAGTTGGAGCACTTTGATTTTTCCGTTATCTTTATTTTCAAAGTCAAAGGTTCATTTATTTCCTTGTACCAGATTTAAAGCCTCCGTTTGGAGCAGGTTCTAATTTAATCGCCTTTTTATTTTACTTGCCATGCCTTAATTTATTTAATTCCTTGTCATGCTTTACTTTATTTAATTCCTTGTCATGCTTTACTTTATTTTCCTGCCATTGTCTTTACCTTATTTAATTTTCTCGCCATTATCTTTATTGCTCGTTTTAACTGTTTTACACGCTTTACTTTTTCTTCACGTCTTACATTCTAAACTTCTTTTTATCATGTTCAATATCATTGTATTTGTTTGTATTACCATGTCTGGCTAAATCTTTCAAAGGTTAGAATGTAAGAATCACGGTTAAAAAGATGTTTCACATATTGCATCTGTAGAAATGCTTTAGGGGCTGTTTTGAGTTTTAATTCGAGTTTTCTGAAACAAACTTGATTAATTTTAACTACTCAAGGAGTGCGAAAGCACCCTGGCTTAGTTAACTAGGAATTTTTATCACTTTAAGGAAAAACGATTTTTGAAACTGTTTTTGGATGCGTTGATAGATTTAAAATCAGGAAACTCCTTGGGTAAACTTTCTGAATCAAAATCACTTTTCAACTAAGCTTATGAGTCTTATTCCTTAAAAATAGGTTTACTACTTTAGCGTTCTGCGCATCTTTTATAAGTGATAATAAAAGGCCTTAATTTGAGGGTAAACTTGGTCCTGAATACGCGAAAGTGACAGTTCCTGTTAAATGGATTCTTTTCAAGAGTAGAAAATATTGCCCAATAAGTAGTTCTATTTATACAATCGAAGCATCGTTTAATTGACGTGAAATACATTCAAGCCTATCTTTATCTGCACTGTATTTATCATTTTCTTTATTTACTGTTATTTTGCGACATCCATATCTCATTTGTACAACCTTAGATAAACATCATAACAATAGTAATCGATAGATTGACGATTTGGTCTCTGTGGGATCGATAATCTTTTATATTACTCTGACGCGATTCATGCACTTGCGAATAGAGCGATCAAGTTTTTGGCGCCGTTGTTGGGGATCATCTTCGTCAAATTCCGTACCCTGTTGTTACACCGTCTAGACTAAGGCATTATTAGCCGGTAAATGCGAAGAACCCGTAGTACCAGAAATTTAGTAGATCCTTTAGCGGAACCCGAATGTTACACTCGTACACGCCTCTTACTCGTCCGAATTAAGAAAGCTATGACCGAGAATCGCGACCGAAGATCTCTTAAGGAATTTGCCCAACCCTCTAACGAGGAACCTAGTTATAGTATAGTAAACCCCCTCTTTCCTGCCAACAATTTCAAACTAAAACCATCTTTACTGCAATTAGTGCAACAAAACCAATTCGCGGGTCTCGCTACTGAGAACCCAAATCAACATTTAAAAGTCTTTATCCAACTAGCCGACACCTTTAAATCCAACGGTGCTTCACCTGATACGATTCGTTTGATATTATTTCCTTTCTTCCTCAGAGATAGAGCACGTTCGTGGTTAGATTCACTTCCAGCTAACTCAATAACCACCTGGGAAGACCTTAGCAGAGAGTATTCCATGCTAGATATTTTCCCCCTAGTAAGACTGCTGATCTTCGAAACCAAATAACCAGATTTACTTAAAACCAATGAGAATCACTTTTTGAAGCTTGGGAGAGATACAAGGAGCTGTTAAGAGTCTGTCTACACCATGGTCTAGAACAATGGCTGATCGTTCATACCTTTTATAATGGACTCCATTATAACACAAAGATGAGCATCGACGTTGCCGCTGGTGGCGCGCTGATGAACAAACCTTACCCTGAAGCTTGTGACCTAATTGAGGATATGGCCCAAAACCATTACCAATGGGGAACTGAACGAGCATCAGTAGAGAAAAAGGAGACCCAAGGTGGAATACATGAGATAAGTTATATGCACATGATGCAAGCGAAAATGGACGCTTTAGCCCTTAAGGTCGAACATATTTTTACAAACTCTAACACCACAACGGTAGTCCACACAGAGTGTGAACTTTGTGGATCTAAAGGACACGAATCGGCGGAATGTAACCTTTTGAACGACCTGAACACCGACCAAGTGAATTACGCCCAAGGTAACCCATTTTCAAACACTTACAATCCTAGATGGAAGAATCACCCGAATTTTTCCTATAAAAACCAGAACCCTATCCCAAAAATTTCACCTCAAAGACCACAAGGTTTTCAAGGCCAAAAACCAAAACAACCTATGCAAGTTGTGCCCTAGAAGCCTAACCTTGAGAAGATCATCGAGCACTTTATATCAGGCCAGACTCAGCAAAATAAAGAATTCCTAAACCAGAACATTCACGTAAACAAACTAATAACGCAATTAGGGACTAAGGTTGATAAGATAATTACTCATAATAAGATGCTTGAAACCCAGATCTCACAGGTAGCACAAAACCAAGCCCCGCAAACTACACCTGGAGGACTTGGACAACCTCAACTCAACCCTCGAGGGTAAGCTAACGCTATCACATTACAAAGTGGGACTGCTTACGAAGGGCATTATAACCCAGCAATGAGCGAGTCCAAAGCTTCTAAAGAAAATATACCTCCCAACCGAGGAGGGGAACCAGTGGAACCCGAAAAACAAACCGACCAAGAAGGAGAACCCAAGGATAAAACTTACAAACCACCACCCCCGTATAAACCACCAATCCCATATCCGCAAAGACTTAAATAAACCAAAATCGATAACCAATACCAAAAGTTTATAAAAGTAATAGAGAAGCTTCATGTAGAGATTCCTTTCACCGAATCCATCACCCAAATTCCATCTTACGCCAAATTTCTCAAAGACATCTTAACCAACAAGCGTAGGCTTAACGATCCCAAACCCTTGGAATGCAACATTATTTATGAGAATAAACTTGCTAAGAAGGAGAAAGACCCTTGGAGTTTTTCTATACCTTGTATTCTAGGGAGTCATGTGATCGACGAAACTTTCCTAGACTTAGGCGCTAGTGTGAGTTTAATGCCCTTAGTTGTGTGTAAAAGGTTAAACTTAGGAGAATTACAACCAACTAAGATGTCCCTCCAATTATCCGATAGATCTGTTAAGTATCCTGTAGGCATATTAGAAGACATCCCCGTTAGAATCGGTCAACTTTACATCCCGACATACTTTATGGTCATGGATATCAAGGAAGACGATGATATCCCTATCCTTTTAGGTAGACCATTTTTATCAACAACCGGAGCTATAATCGATGTTAAAAGAGGAAAATTAACTTTCGAAGTAGGAGATGAAAAGATAGAGTTTATTCTTTCAAAGTTCTTGATGGCACCAATCATAGGAGACGCATGTTACGCGATTGATATCATAGATGAATGCATAAGGGAATTTGATCAAGAAGAACCTATGACCGAACCATTTTCAAACCCGAATGAAAAGGATGACGAGCTAAAGGAAATGGAACCTCACACTAACGAATGTTTGGCCCTTGCTCTAGACCTTTAACCAAAATCTCAAAAACCAGCTCAAGAACTTAAGGAATTGCCCAAGAACCTAAGATACGAGTTTTTGGATAAAGAAATGAATCGCCCAGTACTAGTTAATGCCACCTTAAACCAAGACGAGACAAACCAACTCTTGAATGTTTTATGAAGATACCCCTCTGCCTTAGGATATAACATCTCTGATTTAAAAGGTATAAGCCCATCCGTGTGTATGCACAGGATCTCGCTAGAGGAGGATTCAAAACCTTCCAAAGAACATCAGAGAAGAATCAACCTTGTAATAAGTGAGGTGGTAAAGAAGGAAGTCCTTAAACTGCTAGAAGCTGGTATAATCTATCAGATCTCCGATAGTAAATGGGTAAGTCTTGTACATGTGGTACCTAAAAAGGGAGGCATCATAGTCGTGCAGAACGAGAAGGGCGAGCATGTGGCTAAACGTATAGAAGGCGGATGGCGTATGTGCATAGACTATATGAAACTCAATAAGGGAACTAGGAAAGACCATTTCCCCCTTCCATTCATAGATCAAATGCTTGAGCATCTTGCCAGACACTCTTACTTTTGTTATCTGGATGGATATTCTGGATTTTTCCAAATACCCATACACCCCGAGGATCAAGAGAAAAAAACCTTCACCTGTCCTTACGGAACATTTGCTTACAGACGAATGCCGTTTGGACTCTGCAATGCGCCGACTACTTTCCAATGTTGTATGATGTCAATCTTCGCAAATTATCTCGATGGAATTATGGAAGCGTTCATGGATGATTTCTCGGTATGTGGGTTTGACTTTGAGAATTGCCTCATTAATCTTGAGAAAATCCTAGAAAGATGCGTAGGAGTTAACCTTGTATTAAACTGGGAGAAGTGCCATTTTATGGTTAAAGAAGGCATAGTGTTAGGACATATAATATCTGAAAGAGGCATTGAGGTCGACAAAGCAAAGATAGAAGTGATAGAAAACCTTAACCCTCCTAAGACTGTTAGAGAAGTCTGAAGTTTTCTTGGACACGCCGATTTTTACCGACACTTTATCAAAGATTTCTCTAAAATAACAAAACCCCTGACCGGCCTTCTGATGAAATACGTTGAATTCATTTTCAATGAAAAATGTATCGAAGCCTTTAATCATTTGAAATAAGCGCTAATTTCAGCACCCATTTTACAAACTCCGGATTGGACTCAACCTTTTGAAATAATGTGTGATGCTAGCGATTTCGCTGTAGGAGCTGTTTTAGGACAAAGAAAAAATAAGAAATTACATGTGATATATTACGATAGCAGAACCCTAGATGCCGCTCAACTCAATTATACGACAACAGAGAAGGAACTCCTAGCTGTAGTTTTTGCAATTGATAAATTTCGGTCTTATCTTGTCGAATCTAAGATTGTAGTCTATATATACCATGCAGCTATCCGTTACCTTCTAAGCAAAAAGGATGCGAAACCTAGGTTACTCAGATGGATCCTTTTGCTACAAAAGTTCGACTTAGATATCCGAGACAAAAAAGGAACATAAAACATAGTTGCTGACCATCTTTCCAGACTAGAGCATTTGAAGCCAGACCATTTACCTATAAATGATGATTTCACCTATGACATATTGATAGCTAAGTTAGATATCGTTCCCCTTGAACCTGATAGAGACAACTTTGGAACTGTTTCAGAGATTAGCAGAGTACCATGGTACGCTGATTTTATGAATTATCTAGCCACTGATATCATACCACCTGGCCTCAATTATCAACAAAAGAAGAAGTTCTTTAAAGATGTAAGACATTTCTATTGGGACGAACCACTCCCTTTTAAAAGAGGAACAAATAACATCTTTCGACGTTGCGTCCCGGAAGAAGAAGTTAGAAATATCATAGAGCATTGTCACTCTTCACCCTATGGTGGACATTCAAGCACATCCAAGATATACACTAAGATCCTTCAAGCTGGTCTTTATTGGCCAACACTATGGCGTGATGTCCATACTTATATTGTCCAATGTGACCGGTGCCAGCTGTAGCGGGGTATTCGTTACCATTAGAGATATTGACTAAATCTAAGGTAAACCATACAAGTCGAGTCGCCACCGCACTTCTATTTATCCAAAGGAATGGTTAGAAAGCGAACAAAAACCTAAAAGTTTTATCGAATCAAAAACTAGTAAAAATGTCAGAGATCGGGGTAAAGGGGTTGGTTATGCAATGGAAAGGTTTTAAGCACCCAAAACATCCTAGGTACTCCTAGGGAGCCCTTTTCATACTTGTTGTAAGGTTGGTATTTTGTGAAAAATTTATTTGTGCAAACATGATTGAAGAGATGAGAAGAGAATATACAAGTTATTTACATTTTTTATGTTTGGATGGATACACCCATTGTCTACGTACCATCTTAAAAAAAGATTAGGATCAAAACCTCGTAGTTCGGGGTAAAAATCTCAAAATGAGTTGGTGAATTGATTGGTCCAAAAGCCTTAAGGTCTTTTGTTATCCAAGGGAGAAAACTCAGCCTAAAACCACAAATCCACCATGTGAGGATAACTTTAACATGCTAGTGAGGGGTTAACCCTATAATAAGCATGGAAGACTCATTGTCCATCACTAAGGATATAGGTGAGTATTTGTTTACGAGTGATTTCTGATAAGCAACCGCTAGTCTTCCAAATTTGTATATTTTTGGTAACTCGCAGGATCGACTAGATTGATCCTATGACATGTGTCTTAAGAATTGTTATTATTGTGATTTGACTCATAGTTACGTTTGTTTCTAATTTGTGAATGACAAAAGTGCTTAGACAACAATTCTAAGCGAAACTTATGACTTTATGAACAAAGTAAATAATGATGACTTGGTATTAAAAGATTTAAAGATAGTGAAAAGGCTTAAGAAAGGTAAAGATAAATGACTCAGAGTAAATGCTCTATGTTTTAAGAGAGTACTGGAAATGAAGATTCTGGCGGAATGTAAATGCAAAAATGAAAAGTAATGATAAACTATTGAAAAGTAAGGGCAATTCGACAGATAAAGGCAGTAAAAATACTTTGATTTAAACAATTGGTATGAAAAATATAACATGAACGATGTAAGACCCCAATTTTGTCCCTAAGATCCCTCATGGCATCATAGCATTGCATTACATGGCCTCAAGGATCTTTGAGCATCTTGGCTTCCTTTCCCTTTGGGTGGGACCTCCTAGTGAGTGGTTTGAGATCACCAAGCATGCTTGCATGGTATATCATTGCTTTTATCATTTTGTTTACTAACCAAAAGCACAAAAATATGTCATTTACTTTTTCGTTGTAGCTTAAGCAAGCACCAGGTCAAGAGCTTCAAGAAGATCCTTTGTGCAAGAGATGAGATATTTTTCTTGAGATAAGGACCACATGATCATTACAAGGAGCTTACATGAGCTAGGGTTTCATTTTGAAGCAATTTCCCCAAGTGGTTTAGGCTTAAGTTCATCAAAGCATTTCAAGGTCATCTGGGGACCAAATAGTCAACTGTGCAGTCAACTTTGGGCTTTGAGGTTGGGGAGATGAATTTAAACACCTCAATCATGTTCAAACAAAGTCCATTTGTCATTCTAAACATCTATCTTGAAGATTTTGAAGTCATGGCAAAAGTTTCCAAAAATGGAAAATGACCTGTAATCTCAAGTTTCCAAAAATGGCAAGTTTCTAGTCCACATTCAACTTGACTTATCAATGTCAAAGAAGTTTCAAATGGATTTTTGGTGAACATGAAAGTTGTAGATCTTTGTCTCCCCTTTCCAAAAAGTCCTAATTCATGTCCATATGATGAATGGTTGAAAAGTTATGGCCAAATGATCTCAAGGTGTGCATGGAAGTTCAAAGTGACATAACTTTTGATACAAAGCTCCAATTTGGTCCATTCTTTTTGCAAAATGCTCCTCATGTTCAAGACTTTTCAAATGAACCATTGCCATGCATGGAAAGAGTGTGAATACTCATTATTTTCCACATGATCATTTTGGAGGGAATTTCCATAATTCAAATTTGGCTTATGATACAAGCAAGACAACCATTCCATCATGACCATTGGTTGATTTTGAGTAAATTTGAAGCTTAACATGGAGCTTATCACGTGTAGCATGTGCATGGGACCTCATTGTGCATTTTTTGCAAATTGATCCACATCTCTCTAATCATGATTAATACAAGGCTTAATTGGATTTCAGTGTGATTAGCAGGCCATATAAATACCAAACCCTAACCATAATTGAGGATAAGAGAATTTTCAGATCTCAAATTTTCAAGTTACCTCCAAATTTTCTCTCTCTTCGATTCTTGAATTTCTTCACACAAACACAAAAAATTCTTGCATAATCTTGTTCATCATGCTTCATTGAGCAAGAATCAACCATTGGTTTGAGCAATTCAGTCCAGATTCGAGCAGATCAAGTGCAATCTCATGGAAATGGAAGCTTGAAATTGAAGCAGATCCAGGTGTTTTCATCCAATTCTTTTTGCACAAAGCTTCAAGAGGAGTAAAGTAGAGTAGATCTGGAGCTGTAGAACACCTGAGAACACGAATTCAGAAACTTCAAGTTCAAGGTGACTTCAAATCGATCCTCTCCTTTTGCTGTTTTCTTGTTATAGTTGTGTAGATCTGGTTGTGTGGAGCATGTAGATGTGTTTAGATTTTGATTTGGCTTAGAATTGAGCATGCTATGTTGAATATAAGTTTTGATCTCAATAATGTTTTACTTCGATCTAGAAAACCTAGCATGATTTAGGAAGAATGGATATGATATTTGGATTCCTGGTGAGAGAGCGGTTCGAATGATGTGCGCATATTGAATTTCTGGAAAAAAATTGAGAGCTCTGCCGTGTGTGTGGCCGGAGAAGACGACCGGAGCTACAGCTCCGGCGTCTGGTTCAACTTAGGGTTTATGCCATGTGTTATCCACGTTGTCGCAACCTGAAAAATACAGTGCGCGAAAAAACAACCGGCGAAAAAAATGACAGAAGAGTCGCCACCGTGCGTTATTCATCCCAAAGGAGGGAAAGGAAACGCTCGAAGTAAACCTGAAAAAGGAAAGGACAAGACGGGGTCTCGCAACCAAATCTTGGGTTCGGGAGTCGGTTATGCGAAGGGAAGGTATTAGCACCCCTACGCATCCATAGTATTCTACGGGATCCACTTTTGTAGTTCTTGTCTAAAGGGTGTGGGTTTATCTAATGTGTTATTTACTAAAAAAAGGGGGTTAAATGAAAATGACTCGCGCGGATGTCGCATCCACTGCATACGTATCTCATATGAATATGAGAATCAGAGTCTTCATAGCTCGGCTACCTAGGGGTTAAGGGTAATTGTGCTCGCTAAGACATCGCGTCTTATGCCTACGTATCTCATCTGGCCTGAGAATCAGAGCAAAACGTAGTTCGGTTAACTATGGGGTTATGGATTGGGTTTTGGACGAACGACGTCACTACGCAATCTACCGGATGCTCGACCTTTGGAGACTTACTCGCCTGTAGTAGAAGGAGTTAACGTGTTGCTTTGGGTTTTAGGGTTTGGGATGCTCAAGGGCAAAAAGGCAGTCCTTGACGAAGGAACCGCGCTACCTGCAGGGATACGAACACATACAAAACAAACATGTATAAAGTAAATGTGCCAACAAGGGGCTCAGAAGTAAATAAACAAAAGAAAACAAATGCCTCCTATCGAGGTCTTCCAGCTAAGAAAGCGATAAAATGCGGAAAAGAGGTAAAAGTACCACGCGGATAAAGATCCGAAGTAACAGCAATTAAAGGAGTAAGAAACCCAGGGATCTCCCAAGCTAATGCCATCAAAGAAAGGTGAGTCAGTACAGGTAATCGGAATGAACCTGCAGGGGGTATCCCACAAATAAAGTGGGAAAACCACGCAAACCATCTCTGCAAGAGTCTGTGAGCCCTCACAAAAACTCAACAAAAGGGTTAGTGAAACACGATAAACATTTTTTTCATGGATAACAGTATGGTTTCAGAAACCTCAAACCCTGTGGCATACATTTTAGAAATCATGTGATTAAACATTCAAGGCATAGGTTTCACCCATTCATGCATAATTAAACCCGTGGGCAAAAACATAATGAAATTCATCCATCATACCTCATACATTCAGATGATCCAAATTAAGAGCATAAAATCATGGGAATGAGGCAAACCTGATGGGAGAGACCGGTTGAAATCAAATGGCACGGCTGGGTTTGCAAGGCAATGTTAGGGTTTGCGTGAGATGGGGGTTGCTCTGAGTTCTCTGTCAGGTTCCTCTCCAGGTTTTGTCCAGGGTTTTGTTCCAAGGAAACCTCAGAGTGTTTTTGCTTCTCTTCCTTTTTCTGTCTGAACTCCCTCTTTTATAACCTGATTTTCATGACTTTGTGGGCTCAAATGAGAGAGGTCCAAGTCCAAGTTTTTTCTATTATTTTTTATTTATTTTTTTATTATTATTTTTATTTATTTTTGTAATTTTTTTTTTTCGTTTTTTTTTTTTTTTTTTTTTTTGAAAAAAGTTTCTTGGATCTAATTCTGATTGACATGATGAAATGCAATATGAAATGCTAAATGAATGCATGAATGAGGAGGGCAAATTTTGGGGTGTTACAGCTGCCCCTATTCAATCATCAGCTAACCCGAGTAGGATGAAAGCGAACAGCTTATCAGACAAACAGGGTGAGCTGTGATTGAATACCAAAGACAGACCGAAAATTTGCGCTCCGAGAACACCACAAAAGGGCGGAAATACACCGCGCTGTTTATCTTTCTTCCGATCCTCTGGCTGGATCTGAATCAGTCTTCTGGCTTAATCTGGAGTTTCGATCCTCTGGCTGAACCTATACTCAATTTAGTCCTCTGGTTGGATATTAATTTTGATCCTCGGGCTGGATACGATTTTGATCTTCTGGCTAGATCTCCTTCGTTTCGATTCTCTGGCTGAATCTATTTCCTTTGATTCTCTGGCTGAATCTACTTCGATCTTCTGGCTAGATCTGAATTATTTCGATTCTCTGGATGAATCTATTTCTTTGATTCTATGGCTGAATCTACTTCGATCTTCTGGCTAGATCTGAATTGTTTCGATTCTTTGGCTGAATCTATTTCGATCTTCTGGCTAGATCTGAATTGTTTCGATTCTCTGGCTGAATCTATTTCCGATCTTCGGGCTAGACCTGACTTCGATCTTCTGGCTAGATCTGGATTGTTTTGATGATAAATTCCCATCATTAGGATCCCGCATCTGAGGCATGCGCTGGTTGACCCTCTTTTGAAATCTACACCCAACCTTCATATTAGATATGCAGCTTCAAGACTATTCCACTTTTGGGCTTCATACATATTCTTCGGGCTAGAACATGTTGTAACGACTCCTCAATTAGACTTGGGCTTGCTGGGGAAATAAAGCTTGTAGGCGACTTCACTGGGGAATCTTCAAATTGAGCCTTAGGCTGGCTTACTGGAACACGATTCTCAGGCTGAATCTTCGAAATGACCCTCAGGTTGGAACACTGGAACACGATTCTCAGGCTGAATCTTCGAAATGACCCTCAGGCTGGATCACTGGAACACGATTCTCAGGCTGAATCTTCAAAATGAACCTCAGGCCAGATCACTGGAAAACGATTCTCAGGATGAATCTTCGAAATGACCCTCAGGCTGGATCACTGGAAAACGATTCTTAGGCTGAATCTTCGAAATGACCCTCAGGCTGGATCACTGGAAAACGATTCTCAGGCTGAATCTTCGAAATAACCCTCAGGCTGGATCACTGGAAAACAATTCTCAGGCTGAATCTTCAAAACGACCCTCAGGCTGGATCACTCACGCTTGATCCTCTGGCTGGATCTCATGACCTTGATTGTAAAGTAATTCTTCAGTCTGCTTGGAAGAACCTGTTTATCAACTTATGTGTATGCTTGATATGATATGCATGCAAATGCAAATGTTATGCATGGTGTAAAAAGAAATCTGCTTGGGGAAGCAAACTCCGGTAGGGAACAGATCGCTGTATCAATCCTTGAATGCTCTGTGGGGAATGATCCGTCTGCCGGGATCAATGAGCCACCAAAAATAAATTGGCTGCTTGAAAAGTTGACCTTGCAGGGGGAGTATCAACTATGGAACTTTGTTCGGCGAGGCTCTGTGAGGAGAGTCTGTAGGGAAAACACTTCCTGGGGAAATGTCGTAGGAAACGACCTTTGCTGGGGATATGAACTTGCTAATCGCCCTCAAGTTGGGGATTAACAAATCTGTTAAAAATAATCTGCTGGGGAATGAGATGAACACTGGGAACACCACCCTCTCATCTGTTGGTTATGCGACCACTCCGATGTTGCTAGGAAGATACAGTCTGACACTGTCAACTCCGCTGGGGATATATAGTTTGGATACTGTCAACTCTGCTGGGGAACATGCTCTGCTGAGGAGAGACTTTATCAACCGCTTGGGGATGAGGATTCATGACTTGGCATCCGGTTCCTGTGACCTGCAACCAAAAATACACGTATGCCTCGGGGGAATTACTCGGTTTGAATTCACCGTCCGGGATTAAGCACATTCAAAGCAATTTTAAATGTTTTCCTGTGCAAATCATCTGCAAAAGCCACCATTATGTTCATATGCAATATGTTTTATCAAAAATTCGGACATTTTTGCAAACAAACTGATAAATGAAAAATAAAGAGGCTCTTTAACTGAATTATTCGACTCTTACTGGGGAGAAAATTTGTGCCAGGAATAGGCGAGGGTATCAGGAAGCTGATCCCTGAAAAGAGGTGATCGCTATAAAAAGAGAACTATCCTAATGGCAATGGGGATACGGGGTCCCACCGAGTTTCGACTCTTCTATGGCTCGTATGTCCTTAAGACGCTCTGCTCATCTTGCTTTCTGAAGTGGATGATTAGTCGATCTTTAACCTTCGAAGATTGCCGGATTGAATGAAACGGTGATATAACACTAATGAACTCAGATCACAGTCATTCGCTTATTCCCTAACTTTTGCCTGGATCGCCCCCTTTTCGGGTTTTCAAAACACCGGGATACCCATTTTTGCCTGAGCCGCCCTTTTGGGTTTTCGACTCACCGGGTGTACTCTTTTTCTATATCCCTAATTTTTGCCCGAACCTCTTTATTCTTTTTTTTTTGGTTCGTCGGGATGCCCTTTTTTTGCCAGGACTATTCTTTTTATCGTCCAGCGGGTCTATTTTATGCGAAGTATATATTTTTTTTAACTGCGTCTGAGTTAATAGGGGACGGGAATCCTTCGCCATCCATGGTTGTTAGCATCAAAGCTCTGCCATAGAAAATCCTTTTAACCACGTACGGACCCTCATAGTTCGGTGTCCATTTGCCCCTGTGATCTGTGTTGGGAGGAAGAAATCTTTTGAGTACCAATTCACCGACTTGATACCCCCGAGGGCGCACTTTCTGACCAAATGCTTTCTTCATTCGTCTCTGACCGAGATACGTCAATTCTGGGTACGTAGTTCCAACATAGCACCTTAATCATCGAAGACAAGGTAAGCAAAGCATCAGCAAATTGGTTTTCTTCAAAAGAAAGTCAACAATCTTCTCGTGTAGTCTCTGTAAGGAGCCAGATGAGGCTGAGGTGTATACCATTTCCCGTTGGTTTGATTGATGACCAAAGCTGAATCCCCGTATACATCTAGGGTTTTAATCTGTATATTGACGGCTTCCTCAAGTCTTAGGATGCAAGCTTCGTATTCGGCTTCATTGTTGGTGCAGGGAAAAGTTATTCTGGCACCAAATGGCATATGAACCCCCTTCCAGTGTGATCAACACTACACCAACTCCGCGACCATTGATGTGGACCGCCCCATCAAACATCATAACCCATTTGGATTCAGGGTCAGGCCCCTCCTCCGGGAGTGATTCCTCTCAATCTTTCGATTTGAGAAACATGATGTCCTCATCAGGAAAGTCAAACCTCATAGGTTGGTAATCATCAATCGGTTTCTCTGCAAGATAGTCTGACAAGACACTTCCCTTGATGGCTTTTTGTGAACACTACGCCAAACAAGACCTTAGACAGCGCTTTTTTTGGCCTTAGACAGCGCTTTAAAGCGCTGTCTAAACCTCCGCTGCTAAAGGTTTAGACAGCGCTTTTTGAAATCTTAAAAGCGCTGTCTAAGCCCCCCCCCCTTAGACAGCGCTTTGGCCAAAAGCGCTTTCTAAGACCCTCCTATTTTAATTTTTTTAGGTATACCTTAGACAGCGCTTTTGGCCAAAGCGCTGTCTAAGGGGGGGGGGGGGGGGGGGGCTTAGACAGCGCTTTTCAAAAAGCGCTGTCTAAGCCCCCCCTATTTTAATTTTTTTAGGTATACCTTAGACAGCGCTTAAGGCAAAAGCGCTGTCTAAGGGGGGGGGGGGGGGCTTAGACAGCGCTTTTCAAGAAGCGCTGTCTAAGCCCCCCCCCCCCCCTTAGACAGCGCTTTTGCCTAAAGCGCTTTCTAATCCCCCTTTAGACAGCGCTTTTTCCAAAAGCGCTGTCTAATGTATACGAAAATTTTTGAAGCTTTTGTTTTAAACCACATTTTTTCCAGGTTTATAAACCAGAATTTCTACCTGTTTTCAACCAGATTTTGACAGACAGTTATCACATTTTATACATGCCATTTTGGCCTTTTTTCTAACAATTTTTGGCTAACAAATATATATATATACCAATTCAAACCAATTTTGCCTTAAATGTATCAAAATATATACAAATTTATGTACACATTTACAAGTCATTACATATACTACAAATGTACACATTAATTACACAAATTTATGAAAAAACTTTGAGCTCTATCATGAATTGACACCACTCCTCTTTGATTTCGTCCACTTGATCCTTTGTATAAAATGCACACTTGAATTCCTCAAAGTACTACATAATAATATAACATATTTTGAATTAATTCCAACTATTTAATTATATGAGATATGTGTAAATATAAAAATAACTCATAAGTTAGAAATACATACATCGGTGGGAACCACTAATCGGCCCAAAGCAAGAGTATCCCGCATAAACCTCAACACGAAATACCCGCAATCTATTTGATTACGTTGTTGAGGACACTACATGAAAAAAAAATATGGATTATAAATCCTAAGTTTTATCAAGTGTCATCACTAATATAATAAAAAATGTGGTAATTAAAAATATACCGCCACTTTAATCCATGTAATGCGGTTGGCGCTCCTCCTTGAGGTTTGGATATCTCGTTGGGCCCGAAAAGCTTGTAGGACGCTAATAAAATAAAAATGAAGCAATTAGAACAATTCACATAAACTAAGAAAATTTTTGAACATTCTCACTTACGTGTCAATTAGGTCCTTCATATCCGGGTATGTTATCCAATCATTTCCTAACGAGTCAAGATAATACACAATTTCTCGGATAGGATTGATTGCGAGCAACAACCAATGTCCACTGTAATGATTAGGCAAATGTTAGATGGTAACTTGGAAAATAATTATAATAGATGAATTTAGAATGAAATGCTAACCCGGTATTAAACGGTATAAAAAACAACTTCTCCGCATCTTTATTGTCCATGAGGATCCGAAGAACATACTCCGTCACGGTATGCGGTCTACTTAAGATTAAACCTAAGTTGACGCTCGCGGGTGCTAAGAATCCGAATGACTCGTCCAAATCATTGGGGCGCATCAATTTGTCATACAAAAACCTAATATAAAAACATCATTAACACCTCTTTTGAAACATAAAGTAAACCGGATTAACATAAAGTAAACATCATTAACATAAGTTGTTTAATTAATAAAACAAAGTAGACCGGATTTACCTAATATATGTATTGACAACGTTGACGCCGATTTCTTCATGACCAAAAACTTGCATGAAGTCTTCATTACCAATCATTTGGTCGTGATCAAAGCCGAAAATCCCTTCCTCCATATGTATAGTCCGAACACCTCCGGCCGGTATATCGGTCATCTCTAGAAATGTCCTGAGGCACGACCTATACTTGGTGGTAGGTTTTTTCCTAGCTACGGTCTTCTTAGCACCAGAACTTTTTACCCGTGCGGAGGCGTTGCTAACCTCTTTTTTTTGTTGTGCGGAGGCATTGCTAACCTCATTTTCTTTTGATTTGGATTTTGTGGGAGTCTATTTAACATAACCAAGGAAAATATGTAAGTAAAATTTTAAGCATAAATTTTAAACTTTGAATATACACATTAAAGTTAACATAAGTTTTAAGCATGCCTCATATCCTACGCATATGAGGTTTGTCGGCCATGCAACAAACGAACCTACTGCTTCGTGCACCGTTGTTGCATCCGAATCATCGCTAGGATATGGTAATGCTGCATTCGGCTCAACTGCAATATCAACTGATACCTTCAAACATCCAGCAGGGAGCTCTCTAGTGTGGAGTAATACTCCGCTAACGTTATGCACTTTTCCCTTGCCAACCATCCGATAGTATGGTGACGCCAAATACAGCTGACAATGGGAAATGCCCTAAAACCAATAATAACAAGAAATCGTTAATGTGTATATATGTCAAATACATAATTTAAGCAAATAGTTCATTTTAAGACAATTATATGTAATTACCTCTGGAATGTTCGGCTGAAAGGTACAGTTGATACTGTTTTTGTCCGAAGCATCTCTGTATACCGTTGAGGCGCTAGCCTCTCTTTCTCTCCTCAATGCATCAAGCTCAGCTTGCATGGCTTCCAATCTTGCATGAAGCTCCCGATTACTAGGAGCCTTTCCTTTTTTAACACTGAGGGAGGTCGGAGTGACTCCAAATCCCTTACCCCTCACCCGACCAGAATACTCAGGGACATCTAATGCCCGACTAAGTATGCTCTTAGTATCATCGGGAGATAGAGACTGAGATAGCTCCTCCTGAAAAATCAGATGAATATCGTATACTTGTCAAATATTTGTGTATAAAAATGTTATTCAATTAATGAAAAAATATTATACTTACACATTTCTGGTATACGTTTAAAACTTCTTCTTGAGGAACTCCAGATTTGCCCACACGGGCTTCCTTCCACAAAACATGTGCAGGAAGAGATGTTTCTGAACTTTCCTCCTTCTGCAGCTACACATTAAGTCATACAATTTGATCAGATAAAACTAATATATGATGAACAAATTTGTTTTCGCAATTTATAAATACTTGCCATGGATTGTTCTAAGCGTCCATATCCGACACGTCCTTTTCGGTACGAATATGCGGGACTTGATGCTCTTTCCCGATTTGTAGCACTTATTCTTTGAAAAGTCGGGTCTTGTCTTTTGGATTTGAAAGCTTCCCATTCTTCAGCCGATATCAAACTTTCATATTTTCTAGGAAGCTCCGCATCCACAAAATTACCATCCGCATCCTTAAGGAACTTGGATGATAAGAATGTCCGAAACCCTCTAAGAAGCTTTCCGGCCAATTTCATACAAAACCCTCTTCTTTCTTCTTCGATGTTAAAACATCGCTAAGAAAAACATACAGATTGATAGTTAGTATCGGTAATTGAAAAAACATAATTGATACCGTATAATTAAGGGCCAAATGATTGTACCTTTATCTCACTCCAAATTTTTTCTTTGGAGTCTTTCAACTCTTTATTTCTCCAATCATCACATGTAATGGGAATTTCATTCCTTACTAGTGCACCGATGAAACTAGTTAAGGTATGCCCATTAGGTTCTATAAGTTGTCCCTGGTTGTTCCAAGAGACATCTAGTATGATGCCTCGAGATCTTCCTTGGACCACCCTTCGCATTACTGTGATGCCTCTTCGAATTTCTTCTTCCGCGGATACTTTACTAACTTCCTCATGTTGGTCATCAGCCATGTCTAACCTGTAATAAACCAAGGAAACCATCAAATATCAAATATAACTTATAATCAAAGCAATTGAAAACAAAAAAATAAAGAAATCATGCATTATCAGATATAACTTATAATCAAAGCAATTGAAAACAAAAATATAATGAAATCATGCATTATCACATATAACTTATAATCAAAACAAATGAAAAAAAAATAAAGAAACCATGGATAATTTACCTAAGTCACTAACATCTCTTTCTTTTCTTTGTTGGAATATTAATCACTTGTTTCTTAGCAATGCGTACGGATGAATTGATCCAAATTCCCTCATTATGATCGTTTCTTATATATGACTCATCCGGTATAAGATCCTCAACTTCATCATTTCTATTCAACTCATTCCGTCTAATGCATGACTCATTCTCAACATCAATATCACATTGATCGACACCGCTATCATCAGTCACTTTGTTAGAGAAAAGCACTATAGACCATTTTGTACTCTTCGGGTCATTCACATAGAACACTTGTTTAGCTTGAGATGCTAGAATAAAAGGTTCATCTTTGTACCCCACCCTAGTAAGATCAACTTGCAAAAATCCAGACTTATCCATTCGTATGCCACTACTATTCACCCACTTGCAACCAAAGATGGGAATCTGAAACTTCTCGTAATCAAACACCCAAATGTGCTCAATAACTCCAAAATATGACAAATTTGCATATTTGGGGTTTAAGTCCTTCATACTTGATATATGCATTGCTTCAGCTAGCACGGTGACACCACTATTTTGCATAGTACTCTTATCATCTTGTTCTTTGGTATAAAATGTGTATCCATTAATTGAATACGCGCTATGAGAAAACACATGCAAACTTGGACCATATGCCAAACATCTCAACCTTTCTGTTACCGAAGAAGGATCTGAAGAGCGCTTCAAATAAATATGATCCTTCAACCATTGTATGAAACTTTGATTGTGCTCTATAACTATCCAATTTTCATATCTGTTCGGATTTAACCTTCGGAGTACATCCTTGTGCATTTCAACATATGGCTCAACCTCATTATTATTGTGCAGAACATACAAATGAACTTGATCCCGTTCATCCCTTGATATTGTCACAATTTTATTCCCAATTAATTTTTTACCTTCCATTTTGTCGAAAATCTGAGCTCTGGGGAGTCCAATCGATTGAACGTTAGACAAATATTCAGTACAAAACTCAACAGCTTCTTCAACAATGTATCGTTCAACAATACAACCCTCTGGTCGACTTCGGGATTTCACGTACCCTTTTAATATTTTCATATACCGTTCAGCAGGGTACATCCATCTCATATAAGCTGGTCCACACAACTGTGTCTCTTTCACAAGATGAACAACTAAATGAACCATTATGTCAAAAAAAGACGGAGGAAAATACATTTCAAGCTCACACAAGGTAATTACAATCTCTTTTTGTAGTGTTGGTAAGATCTCGGGATCGATCACCTTACTACAAATTGACCTAAAGAAAAAACACAATTTAGTTATGGCACTTCTTACTTTTTCTGGAAAAATAGAACGTATACCTATCGGTAGAAAATGTTCCATTATAACATGGCAATCATGTGTCTTCAAATTCTTCAACTTGAGGTCTTTCATAGAAACAAGTCTTCTGATATCAGATGAGTATCCTTCTGGAACCTTAACTTCACTCAGAGACTTACACAAAATTTTTTTCTCCTTTCTAGATAAAGTAAAAGCAGCAGGTGGTAGATATGTTCGTCTTCCTTTCTTCACGGGTGCTAATTCAGTTCTCATTCCCATTTTTAACATGTCCTCCCTTGCTTTAAGGCCATCCTTAGACTTGCCTTTTATATTGAGTAATGTACCGATAACACTTTCAAATACGTTTTTTTCAATATGCATAACATCGAGAAAATGTCTCACGTACAAAGACTTCCAATATGGCAATTCAAAAAATATCGACCTTTTCTTCCACCCACCTTTCACAATCTTATGTGCAAAAGGCTTGCCAAACTCAGTACGCACATCTTTCACCTTTTCAAAAACTTGTTCACCTGACAATACGGGTGGAGCTCTACGATGTTCGGTGTCTCCATTGAATGCTTTTCTCCACCCACGGTAGTGATGTTTAGAATGTAAGAATCTACGATGACCGAGAAACACATTCTTCTGGCAAAGTTCCAATCGAATCGTATCGGTTCCGTCTTCACAAACAGGACACGCACATTGACCTTTAATGCTATACCCAGATAGATTCCCGTATGCTGGAAAATCATTAATTGTGCCAAACAACATCGCCCTCAAATTGAAACTTTCTTTCCTATATCCATCATAAACCTCCACACCGTTCTCCCACAAAATCTTTAAATCTTCGATCAGAGGTGTCAAGTATACGTCTATGTCATTCCCTGGTTGTTTAGGCCCAGAGATTAACATAGATAACATCATGTACTTACGCTTCATACATAGCCACGGAGGTAGGTTATAAATCATAAGAATCACAGGCCATGTGGTATGTGAGATACTTTGAAGACCATGTGGGTTCATTCCATCAGTAGATAATGCCAATCGAAGGTTTCTTGCTTCTGATCCAAACTCAGGATAATCATTATCAATCTTCGACCACTGTGGTGAATCAGCCGGATGCCGATACATTCCATCAATAATTCTTTCATCTGCATGCCAAGTAAGATGTCTTGCATCGGTTTCACTACGAAACATGCGCCTAAATCTCGGAATTATCGGAAAATACCATAAGACTTTTGCGGGAGATAATCTTTTCTTATATCGAGACAAACCGCATTTAGGGCACTCAGTTAACATTGCATATTCGTTACGAAACAAAATGCAATCGTTAGGACAAGCATGTATCTTATCATAGCTCATGCCAATAGAGCACAACATTTTTTTTGCCTCATAGGTTCGATTAGGAAGAACATTATCATCCGGTAGCATTTCTCTCATAAGGGCCAACAACTCTGTGAAACTTTTATCCGACCATCCATTGCCCGCCTTTAAGTTGTACAACTTTAATACCGCAGAAAGTCTTGAGAATTTAGTGCAACCTTTGTACAACGGTTTCTCTGCATCGCTTACCATCCTCTCAAACATTTCAGGACAATCATGAAGATCTTCTTCCAGTGCTTCTACAATCTCTTCAACTCGATCACAATCGTATGTTTCCGTGTCTTTGTCGTATGAAGCATAGGTCGTATTACCTTTTCCACTCGATTCAACATTCTCGTTAATTTTCTCACCATGAAATATCCAACACTGATAACTTTGATCAATTCCATGCCTCAGCAAATGCGATTTCAATCCATGTGCGTCAACCTTACCAATATAACAACAACGCAAGCAAGGACAATGCATTCGTCTGGGGTTTTCAGCATGTTGAACAGCATACTTAACGAATTCCAAAACCCCACTCTCGTACTCTTTGGTCATTCGATCGGCACAGATCCATGTTTTATCCATGGTTTTCCTACTTATTAAAGTAAACAATTAATCCAGACGAAAATACATAACTAAGGTAGTATCTTTGAATATCCTAACAATTATAAGCTTTAATTCATTTTAAACTTCAAAAACCTATACATAACCAATGTTAATATAAACTTCAATAACGTATCCGATACGCCAATATACCAACTTTAATTACCTCATCACTTTCATTTTTTATATTACAAGAATCAAATGTTTTCTATTACAATACCTATAACTATACCTATAACTATATTAGAGTTCGTTCAATCATTTTATGGGAGAAATCTTGTTCCTTTAGAATGAAAGTGAGATGAACAACACTTTCACAGTTAAAAAGAAAAAAAACTACCTATTCAATCTTCAAGTATAATCACTAAGGAAACATGAAGTTTGAACAATATTGAACATCTAAATCCAAGCCTAGTCATGACAGCCCCAACATGCAATGCATTTCAAAATTCATCATGCATACCAAGCAAGTATAAAGAAAATCAAATTGCATACACATATACATACACAACTCAATATACATACATACACAAACTAACAACTCCCAAATCACCAACTATCATTAAACATTGCATTTGTAACACCAACAACTAACCGATTAGCATAGCATTTTCAACAAACAGTTAACCATAATAAAATTAGAATTAATTCAATTAACATCAACATTCAAAATCAATAAACCAACCATATTCCATAGTAGTTTCAATGAACATTCAAATTGATTTCAAAGCATCATTAACTTTAGCATATCATTGCAACGTCCATCAACACAATAATGATTTCTAACTTCCATACTAACCTCAACTAACATGATCAATGGACTTCTAACTCATGTCACCTCTAATTACTAACAGCTTATTAACTAACATTTTTCATAACACATTTTCCTAACTGTTTTGACTACTAATCTAACTCTCCTAACACAATTAGTCTTCAAAGGGCATATGACTCTCAAGTTTTGAGAGTATCAATGAAGATAGGATGTAGTTCATTGAATATGCCAAACCTAAAGAACTTAAGTCCACAAGTCAAACACACCAGTTCTGTTCATTGAATATGCGCTTTAAAATTTACATGGTACTCATAGAATCACCCTAGCTCAGAAAAAACACACAAACACAAGAAAAACAATAAAAAAGAAAAAGAAGTATCTTGAAACATACCAGTTCTGTTCGCTTGGAATCGATGCCCGGTTTTATATGTGCTTCAACAGTTTCGTCAAACTTTGCCTTGGCGTTGGCCTGAACAATATATAATGATATTAAATGATACAGTAAGCAATGGAACATTACAGTAAGCAATGATACAAAAAATCAAGAAATCAAGAATACAGTACACACCAAAAATTTTGGGAATAGCGGCACGGTTGAGATTGTTGAGATGAGGAGTGCGGTGGCGGAAACGGTGGAGGTTCGGAGGTGAGAGGCGAGTGCGGCGGTCGCTTGTTTGGGTGACGGCGGAGGGACCCTCGAAGGCGGAAAATAGGGTTTTCGAAAGTTGAAGGAAAACGGGTATGTTCGTGTTTTGGGTGTCTGAGAGGTGAGTGAAGAAGAGGGAAAACAAAAAGACTGAGAACGAAAACAGAATCCTGAAATTTTATTTTAATAAGACCTTAGACAGCGCTTTTGTGGAAAGCGCTTTCTAAGGTATGCCTAAGACAGCGCTTTCTAAAAGCGCTTTCTAAACCCCCCCTTAGACAGCGCTTTTATTATTTTCTTGGAACATTTTCCGTGTTTGTTTTTATTTTTAACCTTAGACAGCGCTTTCTTTTAAAAGCGCTGTCTAAGATGCGCTGTTAAAAGCGCTTTTTGGCGTAGTGGAAGTGTATTGGATGTCATACTCTGTCAATATCATTTGTCACCTAGTAACCTTTCCGGTAAGTGCTGGCTTTTCAAAAATATACTTGACTGGATCCATTTTTGATATCAATAGAGTCGTGTGAGTCAACATATACTGTCTTAGTCGGCGATCAGCCCATGCCAAAGCGCGGCAAGTTTTCTCGAGCAATGAGTATCTTTGTTCACAGTCGGTAAACTTTTGCTAAGATAGTATATTGCATGCTCTTTTCGACCTGACTCGTCATGCTGACCGAGCACACAACCCATTGACCTTTCTAACACAGTCAAGTACATGATCAACGGTCTTTCCTCTCAGCCTGTAGACTTGCCCCGATCTTGATCTCTTTCTCGTCGTCTGCGGTACCGATGTTGATGGTCTCAATCACCTCCTGATAAGGTGTAATAGCTCGGTCCTCCTGTTTCAACAATCTGGCTAACCCTTCAGGCAATTCACAATCTTCCTCAACCCCTTCTTCGGCTTAATAGATAGGATTGTCGAAGTCATACTTGGCCATAGCAGTGTTGTTAGTAGTGAGATCCGGGTGGTCAGCTCTGCATGATGGAGGATCATGCTTTACCTTAGAATGAGAGATTTTTTTTTGGAAAGAAAGAAAAAACGAAAAAAGAAACATTGCCATTTTTTTTTGTAAAAGTAAAAAAAACTGAAAGAAAGAGAACACAAAATTGTTTGCAAAAGCCGTCCTTTATTGATGATAAAAATAATTGCGAAATGTAACTAAATGGATGGCCCTACAAATGAGCCGTTACACCTTGGGCAAAGTGGAAGACTTTATTATGCATGTGATAAAAGAAAACAATAAAAATCACTCTTTCAGTAGAGTAACCCGGACGGTTTTTTCAGACGATCAATTGTCGAGCTTTTCTCCCGGGACACACGGGCGAATCCAGCTATCTAAGTCACAGTCGCTGTCAGCCTTGTCTTCATCTGCAGCATTGACGATGTGGGGAGAAACCAAACCCCCGCTGGAGAGAGTACCGGTTTCACTCTTCTGAGATCCCATAGCATACCCCAATCCAAACTTGTCTTCTTTGATGACTGGCTCCATAAATTTGCCCCAGCCTTGGGCATCACCAGCTTTAACCACTTCGACAGCTTGCTTGTATGAAGAGATAGAAGTCCCGACCTTCTCAAACTCAGGTGAAAAGACAGTTTCGGGCGCGACCTCACTGATGTTTATGGCTTTGAAGCCCTGACACAGCATCTCGTGCATCTCACCGTCCATCTCTACATACTTAAATGTAGACAGGTGGCTGACAAAAATATCCTCTTCACCACAGACAGTGACAACCTGACCTTCTAGTTCATATTTGAGCTTCTGGTGGAGGGTAGAAGTAACAGCACCGGCAACATGAATCCAAGGCCGATCTAGCAGACAGCTGTAGGCAGGCTGGATATCCATCACATAAAAGGTGCTCTCGAACACCTGCGGTCCAATCTTAACTGGAAACTCAACTTCGCCAAAGACAGCTCTCTTAGAGCCATCAAAAGCCCTCACAACTAAGTTACTTGGCCTTAGGATGGTGTCATCGTAATCCAACTTCATTAAGGCTTTCTTTGGAAGAACATTCAGAGAAAAGCCTGTATCAACCAAAACATGGGAAAACATCACCCCTTTGCACTCCATTGTGATATGCAAGGCTTTGTTGTGATTCCTGCCCTTAGATGTCAGGTCATTATCGGTGAAACCTAGCCCCCGGCTAGCGTTTACATTGGAAACTACCGACTCCAGCTAGTTAACAGTTATCTCTGGTGGAACATAGGCCATATTCAGTACTTTCAACAAGGCTGCTCTGTGCGCCTCAGAGCACAGCAATAGTGAGAGAATGGAGATCTTTGAGGGTGTCTGATTTAGCTGGTCGACTACCTTGTAACCACTTTTCTTGATAATCCTCATAAACTCATCCACTTCCTTCTCGAATGCGGTCTTAGGAGGATCTTCCTCAGTAGTAACCTCTTCGGCGGCCATCTGTTTCCCTTTAGCCTTGGCAGCTGCCTCGGCTTCAGTATTCGCGCGTAATGTTGATGGTGCAAATAGGCGTCCACTGCGAGTAAAGCCACCAACCCCTCCAACATTGTGTACAGCGGAGCTACCAATGTCAATGTCTTCTTCGTTAACTCTCTGCCCCTGGCAGTAGATATCAGCCCCATAGTGCCACGGGATAGCACTGTCTTTCTCATACGGAACGGGTCCTGGTATTGTGATGGTGATCGGACCAACCAAAGTCGGTTGAGGGCTGTCAGAGTAAATTGCAACTAGTGCTGAACTTTTGATGTTCACCGCTGCTGGTTCTGTACTTTCTGGGAAATATATTGTTGTCGGAGCGAGTCTCTCGGGAATATATATTTCTTCAGGAGTGAAATAAAACGTCACCGTCGATACATCATTCTTCACTGGACGGGCCTGATCGAACTGAAGACAACCTTCATCTATCAGTTGCTGAATACCCCTTCTCAAACTATCACATCCGTTTTCGGCAGCTTGACAATTTCTGCATTCTTCCCCACAGCCCGGGAAAATCTGTCCTTTCAGAAGTCGGTCTTTAACCACCGATAGCGAAGTCTTCACCTTAGTCACATCACAAACCAAATTCAAAGTTTCCCCACTATCAACAGTATTAATCCTCTGCCCGCCGTGAGCCGACATCGGGTTCTGGATAACATTAGGCACTGGAGCAAAATTGATAGCCTGGGCATCTCTCAAATCTTGTACCTTTAACTGGAGAGCCTTGCAATTATCTGTAGTATGGCCAGGTGCGTTGGAGTGAAAAGCACATCTGGTGTTGACATCATAACCTCTAGGCAAATTATTGGGATCGATTGGTGGGGCCAGAGTTCTCAACGTAACCAGATTCATGTCAATCAGCTTGGGAAGTAATACTGAATAAGGCATTGGGATTGGCTCGATGACCCGGTCCGTCTGCCTTGGACGTTGTTGATATTGTCTCTGCTGACCCAGATTACCTCCTTGTTGTTGATTGTTGTACCTGGGTTGTTGTTGCGGATGATATTGCGGTTGAGGAACAGGTGTTGGAATAGTGACTGCGGCCACTTGATCTTGATAATAATTAGGGCGTCCTCTACCCCTGCCTCTGCCGGCATACACAACGCTTGCCTCGCCTTCTTTTCTTTGCTGACCGTTACCAGCAAACGGTATCTTGGGACCTGATGAGTTGGAAGCACTATTGTCTTGAATTCGGCCCATCTTCAACAGAATCTCGATTCTTTCTCCAGCAATTACTATCTCTGCAAAGCTGATTGACGGGCAAGCAGCCAATCTCTCAATATAATTTCCTTGAAGAGTGTTCATGAACATGTCCGCCATCTCCCTTTTAGACATAGGGGGTTGGACGGGCGCAGCAATCTGTCTCCAACGCTGAGCATACTCTCTAAAGGTTTCCTTGGCAGTCTGAGACATACCTTGCAACAAGGTCCGATTTGGAGCCATGTCCAAGTTGTATTGATATTGGTTGACAAAAGCCTCTGCCAAGTCTTTCCAGCTCTTGATGGTAGTACGAGACAAATGAGAATACCATTCACGAGAAGCTCCAGTTAGACTGTCTTCAAAATAATACATCCACAGCTTTTCATCTTCCGTGTGAGCTCCCAACCTTCCCAGATAAGATTGGAGATGAGTGCGTGGGCAAGAAGCCCCGTTGTATTTCTCAAAAGTAGGGGGTTTGAACTTGTGAGGAATCCTTACTCCCTGAACCAGACCAAGATTTGTGACATCAAAGCCTAAGGAATTTTGAGACTCCAAAGATTTGAGCTTCTCAGCAAGCTCATCCATACGGCGAGTGGTCTCGAGGGCCTCGTCGTGCAAAGAAAATTGATCATACTGATAATCTTCAGTAACGGGGCGCCCGTTAATCCTAATTCCTTGATTCACATTGTACCTTCCGCCAATACCATTTCCAACATTCCCTGTGTTGCCAACATTACCCGGGTTTCCATCAGCGTTTGCGTTACCCGCGTTACCAGTGTTCACAGGGTTATCAGCGTTCCCAGGGTTACCAGGGTTTCCCTCAGCATTTGGTATCTCCACCTCCGGATCGGGCCTCGGTTGCTCAACCAATTCCCTCAGCGTTTCCTGGCCTTCTACCATACCAGTCATCAATGTCATGAACTGATCCATCCTTTCACGCATATCAGCCAGCTCTTTCTGTACTTGGTCCATCGCTAGCTGTGGATGATTTTCCTTTGTCGGGTACCTGTGGACTCGCTTGGGACCAATAACTGCCTGATACAGGGAACAAACATTAGACACTGCGGTGACACCTGCAAAACAGACAAGGGTTAATATGCATGGTATGCGATGCACTGCTTGTTCAGTTTTAAGGCACCCCCGTTTTGAAAGGGAATACCCTGCAAATGAATAAGCATGAGATGTTGGATGCAAATATGCAGATGATGTTATGCAATGCAAAGGCATGTCAATCAGAATTGATGGATCCGCTTGAACATCTGGAGAGAAATTCACTGAGGAATATAATACAAGACCAAAACTCTGCTCCAGAAAACCGGGTTGGTTGGAGGTTAAGGTTTCCTGAATTTAGCCCGCCCCTCACTGGTAGGTTCTAAGAACAGAAGTTCGTCAGCTTCAGCCCTTCAGTCGCGAATAATACGTTTACCACTGAAGGTTTGGTATTATTACGGGACAAAAGACCTCCATTGACTCCCCTCAACAGGACATCCTAATAGCAAGTTCCCAGTCTCGGGATCCTCGGATTGAGCAGCGAGAATGCGCCCACCAGAGCTAACATAATCACGTCTCGGAGGAGAGGCCTCGACTGAGTTCTCGGGAAATGGTCACCAGAGTCGACGATTTCTAGAGGAACATCCTGCCGTTACGGAACACCCGTAAGACATAATATATCCAAAAGAAACCTCGTCTGGGTGTGGTTCTTCACGAACGACTTAACGTAGCAACACGCCACGCAAGCCTCATGATTATCCACTCTAAAACCTGTGTGTACACTCAAGCCTGGGTAATGGGCTTATCTCTCATAGAACACCCCATCCCAACAAACAAACAAACAGATCCAACAGATACAACAGATGCATGCAAGCAGGTAAGCAAATAAAGGTACAAAAGCATGAACACCCAATAAACAAGAAATCACACAAGCTAGGAGGGACTCGCTTAGGGAAGATGGACCAGCAAGAGGTCAACTTCTTAGTGTCCCCAGCAGAGTCGCCAGCTGTCGCAACTTGAAAAATACAATGCGCGAAAAAACAACCGGCGAAAAAAAATGACAGAAGAGTCGCCACTGTGCGTTATTCATCCCAAAGGAGGGAAAGGAAACGCTCGAAGTAAACCTGAAAAAGGAAAGGACAAGACGGGGTCTCGCAACCAAATCTTGGGTTCGGGAGTCGGTTATGCGAAGGGAAGGTATTAGCACCCCTACGCATCCGTAGTACTCTACGGGATCCACTTTTGTAGTTCTTGTCTAAAGGGTGTGGGTTTATCTAATGTGTTATTTACTAAAAAAAGGGGGTTAAATGAAAATGACTCGCGCGGATGTCGCATCCACTGCATACGTATCTCATCTGAATATGAGAATCAGAGTCTTCGTAGCTCGGCTACCTAGGGGTTAAGGGTAATTGTGCTCGCTAAGACATCGCGTCTTATGCCTACGTATCTCATCTGGCCTAAGAATCAGAGCAAAACGTAGTTCGGCTAACTATGGGGTTATGGATTGGGTTTTGGACGAACGACGTCACTACGCAATCTACCGGATGCTCAACCTTTGGAGACTTACTCGCCTGTAGTAGAAGGAGTTAACGTGTTGCTTTGGGTTTTAGGGTTTGGGATGCTCAAGGGCAAAAAGGCAGTCCTTGACGAAGGAACCGCGCTACCTGCAGGGATACGAACACATACAAAACAAACATGTATAAAGTAAATGTGCCAACAAGGGGCTCAGAAGTAAATAAACAAAAGAAAACAAATGCCTCCTATCGAGGTCTTCCAGCTAAGAAAGCGATAAAATGCGGAAAAGAGGTAAAAGTACCACGCGGATAAAGATCCGAAGTAACATCAATTAAAGGAGTAAGAAACCCAGGGATCTCCCAAGCTAATGCCATCAAAGAAAGGTGAGTCAGTACAGGTAATCGGAATGAACCTGCAGGGGGTATCCCACAAATAAAGTGGGAAAACCACGCAAACCATCTCTGCAAGAGTCTGTGAGCCCTCACAAAAACTCAACAAAAGGGTTAGTGAAACACGATAAACATTTTTTTCATGGATAACAGTATGGTTTCAGAAACCTCAAACCCTGTGGCATACATTTCAGAAATCATGTGATTAAACATTCAAGGCATAGGTTTCACCCATTCATGCATAATTAAACCCGTGGGCAAAAACATAATGAAATTCATCCATCATACCTCATACATTCAGATGATCCAAATTAAGAGCATAAAATCATGGGAATGAGGCAAACCTGATGGGAGAGACCGGTTGAAATCAAATGGCACGGCTGGGTTTGCAAGGCAATGTTAGGGTTTGCGTGAGATGGGGGTTGCTCTGAGTTCTCTGTCAGGTTCCTCTCCAGGTTTTGTCCAGGGTTTTGTTCCAAGGAAACCTCAGAGTGTTTTTGCTTCTCTTCCTTTTTCTGTCTGAACTCCCTCTTTTATAACCTGATTTTCATGACTTTGTGGGCTCAAATGAGAGAGGTCCAAGTCCAAGTTTTTTCTATTATTTTTTATTTATTTTTTTATTATTATTTTTATTTATTTTTGTAATTTTTTTTTTTTCGTTTTTTTTTTTTTTTTTTTTTGAAAAAAGTTTCTTGGATCTAATTCTGATTGACATGATGAAATGCAATATGAAATGCTAAATGAATGCATGAATGAGGAGGGCAAATTTTGGGGTGTTACAGCTGCCCCTATTCAATCATCAGCTAACCCGAGTAGGATGAAAGCGAACAGCTTATCAGACAAACAGGGTGAGCTGTGATTGAATACCAAAGACAGACCGAAAATTTGCGCTCCGAGAACACCACAAAAGGGCGGAAATACACCGCGCTGTTTATCTTTCTTCCGATCCTCTGGCTGGATCTGAATCAGTCTTCTGGCTTAATCTGGAGTTTCGATCCTCTGGCTGAACCTATACTCAATTTAGTCCTCTGGTTGGATATTAATTTTGATCCTCGGGCTGGATACGATTTTGATCTTCTGGCTAGATCTCCTTCGTTTCGATTCTCTGGCTGAATCTATTTCCTTTGATTCTCTGGCTGAATCTACTTCGATCTTCTGGCTAGATCTGAATTATTTCGATTCTCTGGATGAATCTATTTCTTTGATTCTATGGCTGAATCTACTTCGATCTTCTGGCTAGATCTGAATTGTTTCGATTCTTTGGCTGAATCTATTTCGATCTTCTGGCTAGATCTGAATTGTTTCGATTCTCTGGCTGAATCTATTTCCGATCTTCGGGCTAGACCTGACTTCGATCTTCTGGCTAGATCTGGATTGTTTTGATGATAAATTCCCATCATTAGGATCCCGCATCTGAGGCATGCGCTGGTTGACCCTCTTTTGAAATCTACACCCAACCTTCATATTAGATATGCAACTTCGAGACTATTCCACTTTTGGGCTTCATACATATTCTTCGGGCTAGAACATGTTGTAACGACTCCTCAATTAGACTTGGGCTTGCTGGGGAAATAAAGCTTGTAGGCGACTTCACTGGGGAATCTTCAAATTGAGCCTTAGGCTGGCTTACTGGAACACGATTCTCAGGCTGAATCTTCGAAATGACCCTCAGGTTGGAACACTGGAACACGATTCTCAGGCTGAATCTTCGAAATGACCCTCAGGCTGGATCACTGGAACACGATGCTCAGGCTGAATCTTCAAAATGAACCTCAGGCCGGATCACTGGAAAACGATTCTCAGGATGAATCTTCGAAATGACCCTCAGGCTGGATCACTGGAAAACGATTCTTAGGCTGAATCTTCGAAATGACCCTCAGGCTGGATCACTGGAAAACGATTCTCAGGCTGAATCTTCGAAATAACCCTCAGGCTGGATCACTGGAAAACAATTCTCAGGCTGAATCTTCAAAACGACCCTCAGGCTGGATCACTCACGCTTGATCCTCTGGCTGGATCTCATGACCTTGATTGTAAAGTAATTCTTCAGTCTGCTTGGAAGAACCTGTTTATCAGCTTATGTGTATGCTTGATATGATATGCATGCAAATGCAAATGTTATGCATGGTGTAAAAAGAAATCTGCTTGGGGAAGCAAACTCCGGTAGGGAACAGATCGCTGTATCAATCCTTGAATGCTCTGTGGGGAATGATCCGTCTGCCGGGATCAATGAGCCACCAAAAATAAATTGGCTGCTTGAAAAGTTGACCTTGCAGGGGGAGTATCAACTATGGAAACTTTGTTCGGCAAGGCTCTGTGAGGAGAGTCTGTAGGGAAAACACTTCCTGGGGAAATGTCGTAGGAAACGACCTTTGCTGGGGATATGAACTTGCTAATCGCCCTCAAGTTGGGGATTAACAAATCTGTTAAAAATAATCTGCTGGGGAATGAGATGAACACTGGGAACACCACCCTCTCATCTGTTGGTTATGCGACCACTCCGATGTTGCTAGGAAGATACAGTCTGACACTGTCAACTCCGCTGGGGATATATAGTCTGGATACTGTCAACTCTGCTGGGGAACATGCTCTGCTGAGGAGAGACTTTATCAACCGCTTGGGGATGAGGATTCATGACTTGGCATCCGGTTCCTGTGACCTGCAACCAAAAATACACGTATGCCTCGGGGGAATTACTCGGTTTGAATTCACCGTCCGGGATTAAGCACATTCAAAGCAATTTTAAATGTTTTCCTGTGCAAATCATCTGCAAAAGCCACCATTATGTTCATATGCAATATGTTTTATCAAAAATTCGGACATTTTTGCAAACAAACTGATAAATGAAAAATAAAGAGGCTCTTTAACTGAATTATTCGACTCTTACTGGGGAGAAAATTTGTGCCAGGAATAGGCGAGGGTATCAGGAAGCTGATCCCTGAAAAGAGGTGATCGCTATAAAAAGAGAACTATCCTAAGTACCACGCGGATAAAGATCCGAAGTAAAAGCAATTAAAGGAGTAAGAAACCCAGGGATCTCCCATGCTAATGCCATCAAAGAAAGGTGAGTCAGTACAGGTAATCAGAATGAACCTCCAGGGGGTATCCCACAAATAAAGTGGGAAAACCACACAAACCATCTCTGCAAGAGTCTGTGAGCCCTCACAAAAACTCAACAAAAGGGTTAGTGAAACACGATAAGCATTTTTTTCATGGATAACAGTATGGTTTCAGAAACCTCAAACCCTGTGGCATACATTTCAGAAATCATGTGATTAAACATTCAAGGCATAGGTTTCACCCATTCATGCATAATTAAACCCGTGGGCAAAAACATAATGAAATTCATCCATCATACCTCATACATTCAGATGATCCAAATTAAGAGCATAAAATCATGGGAATGAGGCAAACCTGATGGGAGAGACCGGTTGAAATCAAATGGCACGGCTGGGTTTGCAAGGCAATGTTAGGGTTTGCGTGAGATGGGGGTTGCTCTGAGTTCTCTGTCAGGTTTCTCTCCAGGTTTTGTCCAGGGTTTTGTTCCAAGGAAACCTCAGAGTGTTTTTGCTTCTCTTCCTTTTTCTGTCTGATCTCCCTCTTTTATAACCTGATTTTCATGGCTTTGTGGGCTCAAATGAGAGAGGTCCAAGTCCAAGTTTTTTCTATTATATTTTATTTTATTTTATTTTTATTTATTTATTTTTTTTTGTAAAAAAAAAAATTTTCGTTTTTTTTTTTTTTTGAAAAAAGTTTCTTGGATCTAATTCTGATTGACATGATGAAATGCAATATGAAATGCTAAATGAATGCATGAATGAGGAGGGCAAATTTTGGGGTGTTACACACGTAGGCGCTTGCATGTCTGTTTGATAGGCTGTTGTTGCTTTGACCGTGCCACGCTTGCTTTGACTGCTGAGTGTGCTGATGATGTAGATTAATGAAACGCATCGTTTCATTTATGCTTGCGTGTTGCCATGTAGCTGCTTGCGTGTGTATGATTGGTTCTGATTTGTTTGACCTTGCCACGCGTTTGTTGACTGATGATGTGTGTTGATGACTGTGTTAAATGAAGCTGTGCGTTTTGAGGTTTAAATTTGGACCGTGGATCTCTTTAGCGTGCCAGATCGTGTGGTCATGATATTTCCTGATTTGATTTAAATTGTTTTGTTTCCCTCCTTTATTTCCATACATATTCCATTTATTTTGCTCATTTGAAAAAATCATTAAAAATTGAAAAATGATCCAAATTAACTCCAATTTTTTTTCATAGTTCTGTTTTAATGTCTAGTTATTTTTTGATATTATTTTCATGATTTGTTGAGGTCTGGTTTTTTAATTGTGAATTTTTGAATTGAAGTTGTGCTATTTTGATATGTTGCATTCAATGCTTTATGAAATCTTCATCTTTGATCCAATTGATCTGATTTTTTGTATGCTTGATCTTCACTCATGATATGATTTTTGAGCACTGGTTTGAATTTTTTCTCATATGCTATCATTGTTTGTGACACATGAAGATGTAGTGTGACAATTTGTGTCACATTTTTGACCTTGCATTTGTGCATTTTTATTCATCTATCATTTGAACTCTTCTAGATTTGATTTTTTGCATATTGATTGTTCATGACATGTGGAACTTGCATAAAAAACTTCAAAGCCATTGCATACATTTCTGATTTGATTTGGATTTTCTAATTTGGATGTCCATTTTGTGCTCATTTGTTGGTCTTTGCATAACATGAGCCATTTGAGGTACTTGCCTTGTGCATTGATGTTGGTCCTTTTGAGGACATTTTATTGAATGTTTGAATGTGCAATATGTGAAAGATTAGTTTCTATTTTGATCATTTAGTTTGGTTTTGAACTTAGTCTTTGTACTAGTGTTTTGTACATGAACTAACCTTGACTTGTGTTTCAGGTTTGGACATTTACCATTAATGGTTGAGTTGCTCACCTTTTGAGATGCAAATTGGATTGTGTTCTGACTTCTTTATGTTTTGAAGGGATTTAAGTTGATGTGCTTGAGCCCTTGAGTTCATTTGAATGCTTGAGCATTGTTCATTGAGTTGTGTAACTGTGAAGGATTCACTGTTTGTCTGTTGGTTTTCTGACTGAGATATTAACTGTTTAGCTTTTGTACAGGTACATTAGTTGCTTGCTTTTAGCTCTTGCTTGACCTTTGGATTGTGGTTGATACACCACTTAGGTAGTTATCCTCTTACTTCATGTAGTCTGGAAGTCCTGTCACCTTTTTGGCAGGCATTTTGCTGGCAAGTCCTCCTTAAGAGGCTCTGTTTGTGTTTGTTTACAATTTTGCCAAAGACCTCCAAGATGAGGCATGTGCTACTTGATAAGTCCTCCTAAGTGAAGAGGAAATTGACTGATAGAAGGGATTAGTAGCCAATCCCCCGTTATTCAGTGAGTCGTTCTTTATGCTCGCACTACGTGCTGATGCTTCTGAACATGTACCCAAGATCTTTGTCCAGTGTTTGTCAAGTGGAATAGGATCTCACTTTCTGGATCCCCACGCTTTCTTTATCATGAGCTCACCCAGGCCAGGGTTAAGAGCATGAGGTCTCATCCTCATTTACCATCTTTGATCAGCTTCACCCTAACTTTCAATGTTAGAGGTTAAGAGCTACAGATTACCTTTGTACAGTTTGGCTTGTTTGTCGAGGTCTATATGACCCCTCTTGACTAAAGCCCACCCATTGTTTGAGCCTCTTGTATGTATATAGTGTGTGCTTGCTAGTTTGCTTTTGATGTGTTTGCTTTTTATGTTTATATGCTATGGTGAGGAGTCGGATATAAGTCCATGTATTGGCATTCTGTTTCCTTTTTGTTGTTAGGAGTCGGGTGTAAGTCCATGTTTTGGAATTCTGTTTCCGTTTTGTTGTTAGGAGTCGGGTGTAAGTCCATGTTTTGGAATTCTGTTTCCGTTTTGTTGTTAGGAGTCGGATATAAGTCCATGTATTGGCATTCTGTTTCCTTTTATTGAGGATCTCTCATGAGACTTGTGTGATTGCTTTTGCTTTGTGATTGCTTATTCCAAAGGATGGGAACTTACTTGGATCATCTATATGATCTCAAGAGAGGAACTCCTAGTGTGATTTTATTCCCTCACCTTTTTGTTCTCTTTAGAACTATACCTTTCTTCTCCATCCTAACCCAAACCAAAAAACCTTTTGTGCAAACATTTGACTTGTTTTCAACATTAGAAACCTAAGCCTTATGCTTTTGATTTTTAAACTTTCTTTTCATAACACTCATTGTGAATTGAATCTTTAAGTCAACTTTGACCATTTTTGTACATACTTCTAATTGGTCAATATAACCCATTCAAATGTTCTTTTGTGGTTTCAATGTCCACTTCTTAATCAAATTTTCCATAACCTTTTGCTATTAGGTTTGAGTTACCTTTGTGGTAGATGTAATACACACCTATGTCCTTAGTGATGGACAATGAGCCTTCCATGCTTATTATAGGGTTAACCTCTCACTAGCATGTTGAAGCTATCCTCACATGGTGGACTTGTGGTTTTTCAGGTTGCGTTTTCTCCCTTTGATAACAAAAGACCTTAAGGCTTTTGGACCAATCAATCCACTCATTTGTTTTGAATTTTTTTACCCGAACTACGAGGTTTTGATCTTAATCTTTTTATAAGAGGGTACGTAGGCAATGGGTTTATCCATCCAAACACAAAATGTAGATAAACTTGTATATTCTTTTCTCATCTCTTCAATCATGTTTGCACAAATAAAATTTTCACAAAAAACAATAACCTTTGCAACAAGCGTGAAAAGGACTCCCTAGGAGTACCTAGGATGTTTTGAGTGCCTAACACCTTCCCATTGCATAACCAACCCCCTTACCCAGATCTCTGTTTCTTTTACTAGTTTTGTTTGTAAAACTTTTTAGGTTTTTGTTCGCTTTCTAACCTTTCCTTTGGATAAATAGAAGTGCGGTGGCGACTCGACTTTGTATGATTTACCTTTGATTTAATCAATATCTCCAATGGTAACGAATACACCGCTACAGAAAAGTGGCGACTCTGCTGGGGATAAATTCTCCCTGGTGGGTTTCGCCAACTTTTCACACTTGTTGTATTATATTGTTTGTGACGTATTTTTGTGCAATTTGGGATTACTGTATTGTATGTAATGATTGAATTGCTTGATATATTAATTGCTTGTGTGCTTGGTGATCTTTGTGAGATAAGTTCTATACCCGAACTCGAGTGCACTTAGGATAGGAGAATGGCATAGCCTCGTTGACTTGTGTGGAGTTATTCCTTAGCAAGTTGACTTGCGAGTCCATTCACTTGGTGGAGGTTATGTTGGGATCAATAATGTCACACAAGTATGTTGTGGTTAGATATTACTCTTTCCAATATAGACCTTAGAAGCTAAGGGCCTTAGTTTACCAAACCCATCTTGGCCTATTTTTAGGATGTAGTGCGGAGGTCGTTCAAATGTAAGATTTGATACGATTGTTACGCGATACTACACTCATAAGAGTCTCTCTTGAGAATATTTTTGGAATACGAGTAGTCGTTTCTTCGATAATATTCAAAAGATGGGATGATGACTATGGGAACCTCTGGTAGAACATGTTTGGCAGGTTTAAACCCTAGTACACTCCCTTTGGGTGGTTCTTAACCGAGACTCCATGCTCCTGACTCGCAACAAACGCTTGATTCATGGTTGATCCGTTCATATGGCCTTAATATCAATGGAACTTGGGTGTTGATAAGGTGCAAACCATAATCCACCAAAATGGATGATTGATATTAAGGATAATATGATTCATCCCATGACCTTTGTTTGGTGTGCTTTGCGTGATCCTTGAGTGTGATTTTTGCATTCATGCATTCATCTGCATCCATATCATCAATAAAAGGAAAATTTTCAAGGAACTTAAGGGGTTTATTTGCAAAATTTTCAGACATGGAAAGGCAAAGAAGGCATACAAAGAAGTACAACTTCAGACAGCCAGATTTGAAAGAGTTAAGGAATTTGACATCCTATGTACTAGATCCCTTGGGTATCAAGGCTCGTTTTGGGAAGCTTCTTCCTCTTCTGACTACTCAGGTGGATGAAGGGTTGATGATCGTGTTGGTGCAGTTTTATGATCCTCTGTACCGTTGCTTCACTTTTCCGGACTTTCAGCTTTTGCCTACCCTTGAGGAGTATGCCTATCTTATGGGTATACCTATTCTGGATCAGTTGCTGTTCAGTGGCTTGGAGAGTATTCCTACTTCTCGAGAGATAGCTGACATGTTGCACATAGATGAATCTCTGGTTGGTGCTCATATGACTACCAAAGGTGGAATTCAAGGTCTCCCTTCTGAGTTCCTCATTGCTCAAGCTACCGTTTATGGGAAGGCCATGAGTGAGGATGCTTTTGAAGCCATATTTGTACTTCTCATCTATGGGTTGGTATTGTTCCCCAACATCGATAAGTTTGTGGATGTGAAGGCTATTAGGATCTTCTCTGCTCTTAATCCCGTTCTGACTCTGTTGGGTGATACCTATTTCTCTTTGCATATGAGGAATGCAAAGGGTGGTGGTGTTATTGTATGCTGTTTGCCTCTGTTGTATAAGTGGTTTATTTCTCACTTACCTCAGACGGTCGCCTTCAAGGAGAATAAGGGATGTCTACGGTGGTCCACGAGACTTATGTCTCTCACTAATGATGATATCTCTTGGTATAACCGTGTATATGATGGTGTGCAGATTATTGATTCTTGTGGTGAATTCTCCAATGTACCTCTTCTTGGTACATGTGGTGGGATTAACAACAACCCTGTTTTAGCATGTCGTCAGCTTGGGTTCCCCCTAAAGGATAAACCTAATAACATTCTGTTAGAAGGTGTGTTCTTTCAAGAGGGTAAAGATCCCCAAGGCTTGAAGGGCAGAATGGTTCGCGCTTGGCGCAAGGTGCATAAGAAAGGTAGGAAGGAGTTGGGTCCTAAGAATTGCATTGCTTTGGAGCCTTACACTGCTTGGGTAAGGAAGAGAGCATCTGAGTATCTCATACCTTATGATTATCCGAGACCTACACCTTTGGTTGTGGCTGGGCCTTCAACCCTCCCTAACCAAGGAGTAAAGGAGTTGAGAGACGAAGACCTATCACGTGCCTGGATCCGTGAAAGGGAAGAGTTGCTTCAGCAGATTAAGGAGAAGGATGCTTTGATAGAGTTCCTCGAGCATAAGGTGATTGATGATCCTGATGATGCATGGACTTCTCTACTTCCTCAGTCTTCCAAGTTTTGGAAGAGGAGATATGACCGACTCGCCAAGGAAAAGGCAGATATGGAGGCAGCGTACGAGAGAGAGGTGAAGAGGCTTCGTGCAACTTATCTTCCTGTGTCCTGAGCTTCTAGGGATCCATAGGATGATTACTTTCCTTTTCTCTTGTATATGATTGACAATGTTGTACTTCTTTTCTCTGATGCTATACTATGAGATATTTCCATATGCGATAAAATGCTTAATATTTCCAAAAATTTGCAAATAAAACCCTAAAGTTCCTTTGAAATAAAAACAAATCATATGCACAAACATTGCATGCATCATATGCATAAGCAGGTTTTGTTCCCGGCTTCTGGTCCTGTGGTCTAACTCTGTGCTCTTCATTTATTTTGAAGACAAGCTGACTCACCGGTACTACAACAGAGCTAACTCTTCCAGACTGATGGATCATCTTGAGCAAGAGAACCGTGAACTCAAGGAGGAAGTCGCCAGACTGAGTGCTTTGATGGAATCATTCCTGGCTGCCCAGAGCCAGTCTTCTCCAACACCTTCAACTCCTCCCTAGAGGACAGTCATCTCTGAGATTATTTCCTCAACTGTGCCTGCAGCCAGTGCACATTTTGTGCCGACAGCTATGCCAGTCGGGTTTCCGTGGGGGATGCCTCCCAATTTTATGCCTGAGGGCCCTACTCTAACTTTTGCTTCCATGCTGGCATCTAGCCCGGTCCTTGCTATTCCTCCTCCTGTCGTGCATACCGTGCCTAGGGTAGACGACACCATCTATCATTCTGAGTCGTCTGAAGGCCTAGATGTTCATGAGAAGATGGATGCTATGAATGATCAATTTCTGGAGCTTCGCAAGGAATTGAAGACTCTTAGAGGAAAGGATCTCTTTGGCAAGTTTGCTGCCGAACTATGCCTGGTTCCCAATGTGAAGATTCTGGTGAAATTCAAGGTCCCTGACTTTGAGAAATACAAAGGGAATACTTGTCCTCTCAGCCACCTGGTCATGTATGCCAGGAAGATGTCAACTCAGACAGATAATGACTAGTTGCTCATCCATTACTTTCAGGACAGTCTGTCCGGTGCAGCTCTGAGATGGTATATGGGGCTGGACAGTGCGAACATCCGTTCCTTCAATGACTTTGGCGAGGCCTTCGTCAAGCAATACAAGTATAATGTGGATATGGCTCCCGATAGAGATCAGCTAAGGGCCATATCCCAGAAGGATAAGGAAACATTCAAAGAGTACGCCCAGAGGTGGCGAGAGTTGGCAGCTCAGATCGTGCCTCCGCTAGAAGAGAAAGAAATGACCAAGATCTTTTTGAAGACCTTGAGTTCATTCTATTATGAGAGGATGATTGCTAGCGCTCCTTCTGACTTCACCGAGATGGTGAATATGGGGATGCGTCTAGAAGAAGGGGTTAGAGAAGGACGTCTGACCAAGGAAGAGGGCTCTTTTGCCAAACGATATGGGGCGTTTGTGAAGAAAAAAGATGGAGAGGCACATACTGTGACATCCCATGTGAAATCTAGAAGACCCTCTATGAGGAGGAAGATTGTGTGTCCTGCCAGTAACCAGCATCAGGTGGCTCATATAGCACCTGTCTTCAGGGACAACCAACAATACCAGCAACATAACAACAATCAACAATCACCTCAGCAATATCAACAACAGCATCGTCCTCAACAGCAGGCCTATCAGCCTCGCAACAGTAATCAAGCCAGCACGAGTTATGAGAGGAAGAAGATCACTTTTGATCCTATTCCGATGACATACGCATAACTATATCCCTCTTTGATAGAGAGAAAATTGATTACTCCGAGAGACCCACCAGCTATACCTGCTAACCCTTAGTAGTGGTATAAGCCTGAATTGCATTGTGCTTATCACTCTGGTGCTCCCGGTCACGACGTGGAGAATTGTTTTCCGTTGAAGACCAAGGTTCAGGACCTTATGAGGTGTGGCATTTTGTGCTTTGAGGACATAGGTCCTAATGTTAAGAAGAACCCATTGCCCGAGCATGGGAAATCTGTCAACATGGTCCAGGGCTGCCCTGGCAAGTACAAGGTCAAATATGTTAGCAATATTCGGTAGTCGTTGGTTGAGTTGCACCGTTTGCTGTGTGATTACAGTCACTATGAGCATGACCATGATAAATTCTGAATCTGCTCTGTTAACAAATTGGGTTGTCGTCAGCTGCGCAAAGATCTTCAGGAAATGCTGGATGAAAGAGTCATTGTGATTCTTCAGAATAGGAATGTTGACAAAGATGAGCCTGAGGTCAACGTCATTTCCCCAGTGTTTCGGATACCCGAGCCTGTTATTATCAAGTACGATGGTAGCAAGCCGAAGGTTTCTCCGTCCCTGATCATTAAGCCTGTCGGTCCAGTGCCGTATTCTTCTAAAAAGGCAATTCCCTTCTGTTACAATGTTGTTGCTGTAGAAGATGGGAAAGAGGTGACTTTGTCGTCCTCCTCTGTTGTGAATATTGCTGATGTAAGTGGTTTGACCCGCAGCGGTCGTGTGTTTTCAGCACCACCGAAGCCTCAAGCTAAAGCTGATTTTGTTGAACGCCCGGTTGGGAATGCTGTGAGCACCCCGAATCCGGCACCTGTTGTTAAACCCTCCTCTGTACAAAAAACTCCTACTTCTGTTGGCCCTAGTGGCAATGTGAAAGAAGACTGTGATGAGATGCTGAAGCTCATCAAGAAGAGTGAGTACAATGTTGTAGACCAACTTCTACAAACGCCATCCAAGATATTCGTGATATCTTTACTTCTGAATTCAGAACCGCATAGAGAGGCTCTGTAGAAAGTTTTGGATGTGGCATATGTCGATCATGATGTCACAATAGAACAATTCGATAACATTGTTGCAAACATTACTGCTTGTAACAATTTGAGTTTCTGTGACTCTGATCTCCCTGAGGAGGGAAGAGACCACAACTTGGCTTTACACATATCCATGAATTGTAAAGACGACGCCATGTCCAATGTGCTGGTAGACACTGGGTCATCCCTGAATGTATTGCCAAAATCCACTCTCTCAAGACTGTCTTGTCAAGGGCCTCCCATGAGGCATAGTTAAGTTGTTGTGAAAGCTTTTGATGGGTCGCGTAAGACTGTGATTGGGGAAGTTGATCTCCCAATCAAGATTGGACCAAGTGATTTCCAAGTTACCTTCCAGGTTATGGATATTCACCCATCATACAGCTGTCTCTTAGGCAGACCATGGATTCACGAGGCAGGTATCGTGACATCCACCCTACACCAGAAGCTGAAATTTGTGAAGAATAAGAAACTGGTAGTGGTAGGGGGAGAAAAGGCTCTCCTGGTTAGCCACTTGTCTTCCTTCTCATACATAGACGCTGAGGATGAAGTTGGAACTCCTTTCCAAGCTTTATCTATAGCTGAGCCTGTTGAGAAGAGGACTCCTTCATTTGCTTCCTATAGAGGTGCGAAATTGGCCATTGAGTGTGGTGCAATTGCTGGTCTAGGAAAAATGATCGAGCTGGAAGATAATAAGTCCCGGGTTGGCATAGGTTTTTCTTCTGGGGTTTTCAATGAGAAAGGACTGTTCAAGAGTGGAGGTTTTATCCACACCGGTCAGGAGGAAGAAGCTGCTGCTATCTTGGAAGAGGATGCAGAGGATTATGACAATTTTGTCATCCCTGGAGGGATCTGCAACAATTGGGTCGCTGTGGATGTTCCTACAATTGTCCACAAGTCAACGTAATGTTCATTTTGTTCAAAAACCCTTCTCCCATGCCAAAAGGAGAAGTGATGACATTGTTGGCAACATAAATACAATGATATTTTCATTCAATAAATGCATGTTAAATGTTTGTTTTTCCAATTATTTTCCCTTTTCGCTTTTTTGCATGAAATTGGTGATCACATAAAACCCTAAAAAAGAATAAAATCAAGCTTTTCATCTGCATAATGATTTGCCTTGTTTGATTTCTAAAAAGCTTTTCATATCCAAAATCATTATGCAGGTTGATTTCTAAACCCATTGAACATAATGATCCAACGCCATCTCCCAATTTTGAATTCCCTGTATTTGAGGCAGAGGAAGATGATGTTGAAGAGATTCCTGACGAGATTACCCGTCTACTTGAGCATGAAAAGAAGATCATTCAGCCGCATCTTAAGAATCTGGTAACAGTCAACTTGGGGTCTGAGGATTGTGTGCGAGAAGTGAAGATTGAGGCACTCCTGGAAGAATCTGTCAAGAAGGGATTGATCGAATTGCTACGAGAATATGTTGATATCTTCGCTTGGTCGTATGAAGACATGTCGGGTCTAGATACAAATATTGTGCAACATTTCCTGCCCTTGAAACCTGAGTGCATGCTTGTGAAGCAGAAGCTCAGAAGAACTCATCCTGATATGGCAGTGAAGATCAAATAGGAAGTTCAGAAGCAAATTGATGCGGGATTTCTGGTGACTTCTACATATCCTCAATGGGTGGCCAATATTGTGCCCGTGCCCAAGAAATACGGAAAAGTTCGTATGTGTGTGGATTACAGAGATTCGAATAAAGCTAGTCCGAAAGATGATTTCCCTCTACCACATATTGATATGTTGGTAGACAATACAGCTAAATTCAAAGTCTTCTCGTTTATGGACGGGTTTTCCGGATATAATCAGATTAAGATGGCACCCGAGGATATGGAGAAGACAACATTCATCACACCTTGGGGAACATTCTGTTATCGAGTGATGCCCTTCGGTTTGAAGAACGCCGGAGCCACATATCAACGAGCTATGACTACCTTATTCCATGATATGATGCACAAGGAGATTGAGGTCTATGTTGATGATATGATTGCTAAGTCGAGAACGGAAGTTGAACATGTAGAGCACTTGGTGAAGCTTTTTCAGCGATTGAGAAAGTTTAAGCTTCGTCTGAATCCCAACAAGTGTACATTTGGAGTCCGTTCTGGCAAGTTATTGGGCTTTATTCTCAGTGAAAGAGGTATTGAGGTTGATCCTGCAAAGGTCAAAGCAATACAAGAGATGCATGCGCCAAAAACTGAGAAGCAAGTCCGAGGTTTTCTTGGCCGCTTGAATTATATTTCTAGATTCATATCCCACATGACTGCCACATGTGCGCCGATATTCAAGCTCCTCCGGAAAGATCAGTCTCATGATTGGACCGAGGATTTCCAGAAAGCTTTCGATAGTATCAAAGAGTATCTGTCCGAACCTCCAATTTTGTCTCCGCCTGTAGAAGGAAGACCTTTGATCATGTATCTGACAGTTCTTGAAGACTCAATGGGTTGTGTTCTCGGTCAGCAAGATGAATCAGGGAAGAAAGAGTATGCTATTTACTACCTGAGTAAGAAGTTCACTAATTGTGAGTCTCGATACTCAATGCTTGAGAAGACATGTTGTGCTTTGGCTTGGGCCGCTAAACGTTTACACCAGTATATGATAAATCATACAACTTGGTTGATATCCAGAATGGATCCAATCAAGTACATCTTTGAGAAGCCTGCTTTAACCGGGAGGATTTCCCATTGGCAGATGTTGTTATCTGAGTATGATATTGAGTATCGAGCTCAGAAGGCTATTAAAGGTAGTATCTTGGCTGACCACTTGGCACATCAGCCTATTAAGGATCATCAGTGATCAGTTCAGTATGACTTCCCAGATGAGGAGATTTTGTATTTGAAGATGAAAGATTGTGATGAGCCTACACTTGATGAAGGGCTAGAGCCTGGTTCCAGATGGAGTATGGTATTTGATGGCGCTGTAAATCAGTATGGAAATGGTATTGGGGCAGTGATTATTACTCCTCAGGGCGTACATATTCCTTTTACAGCCAGGCTAACTTTCAAATGCACGAATAATATGGCTGAGTACGAGGCCTGTATTATGGGATTGGAAGAGTGCATTGATCTAAGGATCAAACATCTTGATGTTTATGGTGATTCGGCCCTCGTTGTCAATCAGATCAAGGGTGAATGGGAGACGAATCAGCCTGGTCTTATTCCATATAGAGATTATGCGAGGAGGATTTCAACGTTCTTTACTGAGGTTGACTTCCATCATATTCCTCGAGATGATAATCGAATGGCAGATGCTCTTGCTACACTTACTTCCATGATTGTGGTTAAATATTGGAATGAAGTTCCCAATATCACTGTGATGCGCTTGGACAGACCAGCTCATGTATTTGCAGTTGAAGAAGTAAAAGATGATAAGCCATGGTATTATGACATCAAGTGTTTCCTCCAGAACCAGGTTTACCCGCCTGGGGCATCTGTGAAAGATAGGAAAACTTTGAGGAGATTGGCAGGCAGTTTCTACCTCAATGGCGAAGTGCTTTATAAGAGAAATTTCGACATGGTTCTGCTCAGATGCGTGGATAGACACGAAGCAAACCTGTTGATGACTGAGGTCCATGAGGGTTCATTTGGTACTCATTCCAATGGACATGCCATGGCCAGAAAGATGTTGAGAGCAGGCTACTATTGGCTGACAATGGAGTCTGACTGCTGCAAATATGTGAAGAAATACCATAAGTGTCAGATTTATGCGGATAAGATTCATATTCCTCCGACACTTCTGAATGTGATTTCATCACCATGGCCTTTCTCCATGTGGGGAATTGACATGATTGGCATGATTGAGCCTAAAGCGTCCAATGGACACAGGTTTATTCTCGTAGCAATTGATTACTTCACCAAATGGGTTGAAGCTGCATCATATGCAAGTGTGACCAGGCAGGTGGTTGTGAAGTTTATCAAGAATCAACTCATATGCCGTTATGGTGTGCCAGATAAGATCATTACTGATAATGGATCTAATCTGAATAATAAGATGATGAAAGAGCTGTGCAGTGAGTTCAAGATTGCACACCATAATTCTTCTCCTTACAGACCCAAGATGAATGGGGCTGTTGAATCTGCTAATAAGAATATTAAGAAGATTATCCAGAAGATGGTTGTCACGTACAAAGATTGGCATGAGATGCTGGCATTTGCTTTGCATGGATATCGTACATCTGTCCGCACTTCAACAGGGGCAACCCCTTTCTCTCTTGTTTATGGCATGGAGGCCGTACTCCCAGTAGAGGTGGAGATCCCATCAATGAGAGTCTTGATGGAAGCCAAGTTGACTAATGCTGAATGGGTTCAGAGTCGCTATGACCAGCTGAATTTGATTGAAGAGAAGAGATTGACTGCCATGTGTCATGGTCAGTTATATCAGCAGAGAATGAAGAAAGCTTTTGATAAGAAGGTCAAGCCTCGTGTGTTCCGAGAAGGTGACCTTGTGCTCAAGAAAGTCTTGTCTTTCGCGCCCGATTCCAGGGGCAAGTGGACTCCAAACTATGAAGGTCAATATGTAGTTAAGAGAGCCTTTTCAGGCGGTGCTTTGATACTTACAACTATGGATGGGGAGGATTTCACTCGTCCTGTGAATTCAGATGCAGTCAAGAAATACTTCGGCTAAAAATAAAAATAGAATAGCTCGCTAAGTTGAAAACCCGAAAGGGCAACTTAGGCAAAAATGAGTGTCTCGGTGGATTGAAAACCCGAAAGGGCGATCCAGGCAAAAGTTAGAGACATGTAAAAACAAATATTTGCATCCCGCTAGATTGAGTACCTCATCCTGGGGCAATCTAGGCAAAAATTAGGGATTTGGCAAGTAACTGCATCTTAACAAGACTGTGTTCTACATCTGTCATCCGTCAGAGATTCTCGTTCACTCATCGTCAACTGAAGCTTCGAATACATCGAACTCGGAATTGGTGGAGAGATGGTCATTATGTTAAATGTACCCTTTTTCCAATATATATCACCAATTTCAAACTTGTAAAAGATCTATGGAGTCTTGTCATTTGCAGGCTACCATTCCATCAAATAAACTCGAGCTTTTATCCAATTATTTGCACTCTTATTTGTTTCTATTCAAAAAATGTTTTGCATGTTTTAATTGAAAAAATATCATTGTTTTAAACAAAAAAAATTTTCACAAATTGTTTTTTAACAAAGTGAACATTCACCATGATGAAAGGATACTTAAGGAATTCTCAGTGCTCTCCCAAGGGTAGCATGATTTCCAACAGGGTAAGACATTTGTTCATATCCCTGGAATGACTATATCCTCTTTTCCCAGAATTGTGTTGTGGGTTATCTCCCCACCAGAGTGCTTGTTGAGGTTGTTCACCTCCCCTCACTTCAGATGAGCAGTGGTTTTCCCTCCTCAGTTGAAGTGTCCACTTGGAAGGATCGGTATTTGGTGGTTGATCCCCAGAATTCCTTCATTTCCTCAAATTGATCCCCAATGGAGTTGTTGGTGTGTTGGATATTATCTATGATGATGCCATCCCCAGCAGAGATATTGATATTTCCTCAGATAGATCCCCAGCGGAGTTGTTGGTGTGTTGGATCTTATCTGTGTTGATTTATCCCTTGCAGAGATATGGTGTTTTCCTGGTATCTCTGATCCCCAGTAGAGTTGCTTGTGTGGCATATTCTACTTGAGCGATTCTTTTCCCCTCAGCAGGTGTGATATCCTTGGTGAGTTTGGTACTTGGTATTGTATCACCAGATTCCTCTTATATCCCTCAGATGGATCTCCCAGTAGAGTTGCTTTCCTTGCAGTTTCGGCCTGCACAATGAACTCTTTTCTCCGGCTGTGACTGATGCCTCCTTCGGAGCCGTTTGTGTTTTTCCTCCCTAGCAGAGTGTATGGTAAAGGTATTTTAGCCTCCTTCCTCCTCAGCAGGTGAGAGCTCTTGGTTCGTTTGACCTTTGGGAGCTTCTGGTTGGTGGTTGTATCCCCACAAAGATCCATCACCCCTTTTTTGATAATTTTCCTGGCGGAGTGGTCTCCCCAGCAGAACTTATTTGCGTCGTGATTCGGTTCACAGTCGGAATGAGTGTTGTTCATTCCCCTACAGAGATTTATGATTTGCTGATATCTCTGATTCCCCTGTAGAGTTACTTTTGTGGCAGTTTCTGCCTGTGCAATGAACCTTTTTCCCAGCTGAGACTGATGATTCATCCCTGCAGTGATGTTGTTGTCTCTGATCCCGGCAGATTGTATATTCTCCGGTGATCCTGGATTTCTCTTTTGAGATGTAGTACCGGGTGGTTGATTCCTGGACCTGTTTGTGTTAGATATGTCTGTTTGTCGACATTCATCAAACATAAATCACGCATATACATGCATAATTATAACATTCAGGTATTCATATTGCATTCTTTGCCATATATCATTGTTTGTTGTCTACTGCTAGTTGGTGATTTATATTTCCCCAAGCAGATGTCGGTGTCTGATCTCTCCATATAGAGTCATCCCCTTAAGCAGAAAGTGTTTATCTTTCCTGCCTTTCCCCACTGAGTTATATCCTCGTGGAGGACGGTTGTTTCTGTTTCCTCCCAACACATATATTGGGATGGTTTCCCCTATTTAGTTATATCCTCATTAGGATGAGTCTTGATTCAGTTTGCCTTTTTGGTTTGATCCTAAATTGGCCTGTTGTGACTGTCTCTGGTGTTTCCCTGTGGTAAATGAATAATTGTTCAGTAATCAGTAAATTATTCACCTTATCCTCAGTGGAGTTTGTGGTTTGCTACCCTTATACCGGTAGTTGTAAATCCCATTTTTTCCTCCCCAGCGGAGTTTGTGGTTTTCTACCCAGTATCCGGTAGTTGTAAATCCTACTTTCTTCCCCTAGCGGAGTTTGTGGTTTTCTACCCTTATACCGGTAGTTGTAAACCCTTTGTTCCTCCCTTCGCAGAGTTAACCCTTGTTGTTCATCCTAGTTGATGACGGTTACTTTTCCGTGGTTTTCTACCCAGTATCCGGTAGATGTAATCCCCTCTTTGATGGTTGTCATTATCCAATATTCGGTATTGATATTCCTCTTTCGGATAATTGCTCTGATTAAGAAATTTTATCCCCAGTGGGTCCTCTTTCATTTACCGTTTGCCGGTGATGTTTGTTACTCCCCCTTTTTTGAGCATATCTCCCAGTAACCGGTGATATGTCTCCTGGATCATTGCCTTGTGCTTGCAATTTATCCCCGGCGAGTCATCTTTCGTCTACCCTGTTGTTGTTGGTAACGATTGTTTCTCTCCTGAATGGGTCATCATTATATACCTAGTTTTGGTATCCCAATGCCTTTCTTTTTTCGGTCGATTTATCCTTTATTAACCCAGTAACCGGTTGTGGATAATCTTCCATGCGAGTATATTATCTACGTTTTGATGGCAATAGATAATATATCTCATGCACTCTCTGGTCGAAGCCTTCTGTCCTTCCCCATTCGAGTAAGATTTGTATTCCCTTTGCGGAATCGAATGTCCATCCTATAAATAAGTTTGTGTTTCTGCTCTATTCTGGATGATGAGTGTCTTGGGAATATTCCCCAATTCATGCCTCGATCGATTTATCCTTTATTAACCCAGTAACCGGTTGTGGATAATCTTCCATGCGAGTATATTATCTACATTTTGACGGCAATAGATAATATATCTCATGCACTCTTTGGTCGAAGCCTTCTGTCCTTCCCCATTCAAGTAAGATTCGTATTCCCTTTGCGGAATCGAATATCCATCCTATAAACAATTTGCGTTTCTGCTCTCTTCTGGATGATGAGTGTCTTGGGAATATTCCCCAATTCATGCCTCGGTCGATTTATCCTTTATTAACCCAGTAACTGGTTATGGATAATCTTCCATGCGAGTATATTATCTATGTTTTGACGGCAATAGATAATATATCTCATGAACTCTTTGGTCGAAGCCTTCTGTCCTTCCCCAGTCGAGTAAGATTCGTATTCCCTTTGCGGAATCGAATATCTATCCTGTAAGTCGAGTTTGCTTTTTCATCCCTCCTTTCGGATGATGAGTGTTTTGGGAATATTCCCCAATTCATGCTTTGGTTGGTCACCTATTATATACCCAGTAACCGGTATCTCTGGTGTTCCTTCCTTCTGCTCCCTATTATGACTTCGGTCCCCTGTGGAGTCAGATTTTCCTGAGTTGAGATATACCTTTTTAGGTCTTCCTCAGATGATTTGGTTGATTGATATCTCTCACCCTTATACTGGTCTTAGATATTCATTATTCCCGAGCTTGTTGTTCTCTCACTCTTATATCGGTGATCAGATCACATGTCTTATTGAGCTTGTTACCCAGTAACCGGTAAAACCTCATCCTTTTGCTTCCCCTGGAGAGTCTTTTTAGATTTCCCCAGCGGAGTTTCTGTTGTGATTCTCTTTTTGCTGTGTTGGCATATTCCCCAATACATGCATTTTCCCCGGCAAGGATATTTTGTTCAAGTCTTTCCCCAGCTTGAGTCCGGATTTTTATCCGAGGTATCCCTTGCGGATAGTTTTGCTGTGTTGGCATATTCCCCAATACATGCATCTTTGAGTCAGCTTGAGTCTTTCCAATGGATTTATTCCCTTTGGAAACTCTTTTCCCTAGTGTCAAGTCGTGATCTGCTCACGCAGTTTCAGTCTTTTACTCCCTAAGCTCTGAGTCGTGACCTGCTCACGCATTTCTTTGCTATCCCCATAAGAGTCCCCGATAGAGTCTCTATCCCTAGTGAGTGTATTAATCCTAGGGATTGTCTTTTTTTTCCAATGTCTTTTCTTCTTTGTGGACACATATCCCCACAAGAGTTTGTTTGTTTTGCATACATACATTTGCATCATGAGGTCTCTTAGGGACCAAAATTTGTCTCTTTGTTATTATTTAAGCCCATTCTACCTCGTCGAGACGAAGATTTTAACCTTCACTTCTCCGGCTAGAATGACCTTAAATAGGGGCATCTGTAAGACCCCAATTTTGTCCCTAAGATCCCTCATGGCATCATAGCATTGCATTACATGGCCTCAAGGATCTTTGAGCATCTTGGCTTCCTTTCCCTTTGGGTGGGACCTCCTTGTGAGTGGTTTGAGATCACCAAGCATGCTTGCATGGTATATCATTGCTTTTATCATTTTGTTTACTAACCAAAAGCACAAAAATATGTCATTTACTTTTTCGTTGTAGCTTAAGCAAGCACCAGGTCAAGAGCTTCAAGAAGATCCTTTGTGCAAGAGATGAGATATTTTTATTGAGATAAGGACCACATGATCATTACAAGGAGCTTACATGAGCTAGGGTTTCATTTTGAAGCAATTTCCCCAAGTGGTTTAGGCTTAAGTTCATCAAAGCATTTCAAGGTCATATGGGGACCAAATAGTCAACTGTGCAGTCAACTTTGGGCTTTGAGGTTGGGGAGATGAATTTAAGCACCTCAATCATGTTCAAACAAAGTCCATTTGTCATTCTAAACATCTATCTTGAAGATTTTGAAGTCATGGCAAAAGTTTCCAAAAATGGAAAATGACCTGTAATCTCAAGTTTCCAAAAATGGCAAGTTTCTGGTCCACATTCAACCTGACTTATCAATTTCAAAGAAGTTTCAAATGGATTTTTGGTGAACGTGAAAGTTGTAGATCTTTGTCCCCCCTTTCCAAAAAGTCCTAATTCATGTCCATATGATGAATGGTTGAGAAGTTATGGCCAAATGATCTCAAGGTGTGCATGGAAGTTCAAAGTGACATAACTTTTGATACAAAGCTCCAATTTGGTCCATTCTTTTTGCAAAATGCTCCTCATGTTCAAGACTTTTCAAATGAACCATTGCCATGCATGGAAAGAGTGTGAATACTCAATATTTTCCACATGAACATTTTAGAGGGAATTTCCATAATTCAAATTTGGCTTATGATACAAGCAAGACAACCATTCCATCATGACCATTGGTTGATTTTGAGTAAATTTGAAGCTTAACATGGAGCTTATCACGTGTAGCATGTGCATGGGACCTCATTGTGCATTTTTTGCAAATTGATCCACATCTCTCTAATCATGATTAATACAAGGCTTAATTGGATTTCAGTGTGATTAGCAGGCCATATAAATACCAAACCCTAACCATAATTGAGGATAAGAGAATTTTCAGATCTCAAAATTTCAAGTTACCTACAAATTTTCTCTCTCTTCGATTCTTGAATTTCTTCACACAAACACCAAAAATTCTTGCATAATCTTGTTCATCATGCTTCATTGAGCAAGAATCAACCATTGGTTTGAGCAATTCAATCCAGATTCGAGCAAATCAAGTGCAATCTCATGGAAATGGAAGCTTGAAATTGAAGCAGATCCAGGTGTTTTCATCCAATTCTTTTTGCACAAAGCTTCAAGAGGAGTAAAGTAGAGTAGATCTGGAGCTGTAGAACACCTGAGAACACGAATTCAGAAACTTCAAGTTCAGGGTGACTTCAAATCGATCCTCTCCTTTTGCTGTTTTCTTGTTATAGTTGTGTAGATCTGGTTGTGTGGAGCATGTAGATGTGTTTAGATTTTGATTTGGCTTAGAATTGAGCATGCTTTGTTGAATATAAGTTTTGATCTCAATAATGTTTTACTTCGATCTGGAAAACCTAGCATGATTTAGGAAGAATGGATATGATATTTGGATTCCTGGTGAGAGAGCGGTTCGAATGATGTGCGCATATTGAATTTCTGGAAAAAAATTGAGAGCTCCGCCATGTGTGTGGCCGGAGAAGACGACCGGAGCTACAGCTCCGGCGTCTGGTTCAACTTAGGGTTTATGCCATGTGTTATCCACGTAGGCGCTTGCATGTCTGTTTGATAGGCTGTTGTTGCTTTGACCGTGCCACGCTTGCTTTGACTGCTGAGTGTGCTGATGATGTAGATTAATGAAACGCATCGTTTCATTTATGCTTGCGTGTTGCCATGTAGCTGCTTGCGTGTGTATGATTGGTTCTGATTTGTTTGACCTTGCCACGCGTTTGTTGACTGATGATGTGTGTTGATGACTGTGTTAAATGAAGCTGTGCGTTTTGAGGTTTAAATTTGGACCGTGGATCTCTTTAGCGCGCCAGATCGTGTGGTTATGATATTTCCGTATTTGATTTAAATTGTTTTGTTTCCCTCCTTTATTTCCATGCATATTCCATTTATTTTGCTCATTTGAAAAAATCATTAAAAATTGAAAAATGATCCAAATTAACTCTAATTTTTTTTCATAGTTCTGTTTTAATGTCTAGTTATTTTTTGATATTATTTTCATGATTTGTTGAGGTCTGGTTTTTTAATTGTGAATTTTTGAATTGAAGTTGTGCTATTTTGATATGTTGCATTCAATGCTTTATGAAATCTTCATCTTTGATCCAATTGATCTGATTTTTTGTATGCTTGATCTTCACTCATGATATGATTTTTGAGCACTGGTTTGAATTTTTTTCTCATATGCTATCATTGTTTGTGACACATGAAGATGTAGTGTGACAATTTGTGTCACATTTTTGACCTTGCATTTGTGCATTTTTATTCATCTATCATTTGAACTCTTCTGGATTTGATTTTTTGCATATTGATTGTTCATGACATGTGGAACTTGCATAAAATATTTCAAAGCCATTGCATACATTTCTGATTTCATTTGGATTTTCTAATTTGGATGTCCATTTTGTGCTCATTTGTTGGTCTTTGCATAGCATGAGCCATTTGAGGTACTTGCCTTGTGCACTGATGTTGGTCCTTTTGAGGACATTTTATTGAATGTTTGAATGTGCAATATGTGAAAGATTGGTTTCTGTTTTGATCATTTAGTTTGGTTTTGAACTTAGTCTTTGTACTAGTGTTTTGTACATGAACTAACCTTGACTTGTGTTTCAGGTTTGGACATTTAGCATTAATGGTTGAGTTGCTCACCTTTTGAGATGCAAATTGGATTGCGTTCTGACTTCTTTTTGTTTTGCAGGGATTTAAGTTGATGTGCTTGAGCCCTTGAGTTCATTTGAATGCTTGAGCATTGTTCATTGAGTTGTGTAACTGTGAAGGATTCATTGTTTGTCTGTTGGTTTTCTGACTGAGATATTAACTGTTTAGCTTTTGTACAGGTACATTAGTTGCTTGCTTTTAGCTCTTGCTTGACCTTTGGATTGTGGTTGATACACCACTTAGGTAGTTATCCTCTTACTTCATGTAGTCTGGAAGTCCTGTCACCTTTTTGGCAGGCATTTTGCTGGCAAGTCCTCCTTAAGAGGCTCTGTTTGTGTTTGTTTACAATTTTGCCAAAGACCTCCAAGATGAGGCATGTGCTACTTGATAAGTCCTCCTAAGTGAAGAGGCAATTGACAGATAGAAGGGATTAGTAGCCAATCCCCCGTTATTCAGTGAGTCGTTCTTTATGCTCGCACTACGTGCTGATGCTTCTGAACATGTACCCAAGATCTTTGTCCAGTGTCTGTCAAGTGGAATAGGATCTCACTTTCTGGATCCCCACGCTTTCTTTATCATGAGCTCACCCAGGCCAGGGTTAAGAGCATGAGGTCTCATCCTCATTTACCATCTTTGATCAGCTTCACCCTAACTTTCAATGTTAGACGTTAAGAGCTACAGATTACCTTTGTACAGTTTGGCTTGTTTGTCGAGGTTGATATGACCCCTCTTGACTAAAGCCCACCCATTGTTTGAGCCTCTTGTATGTATATAGTGTGTGCTTGTTTGTTTGCTTTTGATGTGTTTGCTTTTGATGTTTATATGCTATGGCGAGGAGTCGGATATAAGTCCATGTATTGGCATTCTGTTTCCTTTTTGTTGTTAGGAGTCGGGTGTAAGTCCATGTTTTGGCATTCTGTTTCCATTTTGTTGTTAGGAGTCAGATATAAGTCCATGTATTGGCATTCTGTTTCCTTTTATTGAGGATCTCTCATGAGACTTGTGTTATTGCTTTTGCTTTGTGCTTGCTTATTCCAAAGGATGGGAACTTACTTGGATCATCTATATGATCTCAAGAGAGGAACTCCTAGTGTGATTTTATTCCCTCACCTTTTTGTTCTCTTTAGAACTATACCTTTCTTCTCCATCCTAACCCAAACCAAAAAACCTTTTGTGCAAACATTTGACTTATTTTCAACATTAGAAACCTAAGCCTTATACTTTTGATTTTCAAACTTTCTTTTCATAACACTCATTGTGAATTGAATCTTTAAGTCAACTTTGACCATTTTTGTACATACTTCTAATTGGTCAATATAACCCATTCAAATGTTCTTTTATGGTTTCAATGTCCACTTCTTAATCAAATTTTCCATAACCTTTTGCTATTAGGTTTGAGTTACCTTTGTGGTAGATGTAATACTCACCTATGTCCTTAGTGATGGACAATGAGCCTTCCATGCTTATTATAGGGTTAACCCCTCACTAGCATGTTGAAGCTATCCTCACATGGTGGACTTGTGGTTTTTCAGGTTGAGTTTTCTCCCTTTGATAACAAAAGACCTTAAGGCTTTTGGACCAATCAATCCACTCATTTGTTTTGAAATTTTTTACCCGAACTACGAGGTTTTGATCCTAATCTTTTTATAAGAGGGTACGTAGGCAATGGGTTTATCCATCCAAACACAAAATGTAAATAAACTTGTATATTCTTTTCTCATCTCTTCAATCATGTTTGCACAAATAAAATTTTCACAAAAAACAATAACCTTTGCAACAAGCGTGAAAAGGGCTCCCTAGGAGTACCTAGGATGTTTTGGGTGCCTAACACCTTCCCATTGCATAACCAACCCCCTTACCCAGATCTCTGTTTCTTTTACTAGTTTTGTTTGTAAAACTTTTTAGGTTTTTGTTCGCTTTCTAACCTTTCCTTTGGATAAATAGAAGTGTGGTGGCGACTCGACTTTGTATGATTTACCTTGGATTTAGTCAATATCTCCAATGGTAACGAATACACCGCTACAAACGAAACTTATGGTGTTCTTCATACATACATTTTCAGCGTAAAACTCTTTTCTCTCGCTCCGGTACTTCGAGTGTATTTTGTGAATTTCTGTATATTTGTTTGAACACTTCTTGAATCTAAAACTAAGATCCCTATTTATAGTAATTCGACCCTAACGGCCTTTACATGTATGACTGCCACGTTCGCCGTTCCCAAGCATTGCATATCTTAGATGTTTCCACGTGTTAATCTGACGAAACAGCTCTGTTTTAAATTTCAAATACTTCCGTTTGAAGTCTCGACCCTGTAAACACCTATGTCGAAGAGAGCTTTATGAAAACTCAGAAATCTTCTAAGTTCCAGGCTTCGACAGCAAATAATCGCTTACCCACGAAGAGAATTAAAACAGCTTCGTTACAGTCATTTCTTGCTTATTCTCAAAACTTAATATTTCCAAAGACCTTTTAACTGTCTATCGAAATCCCCAGCTAACAAATTGCCCCCAAGAAATGTCTATTTCAAATTACTGTAGAAATGGACATTTTTTGCATCTACCAGATTTCGACCAAAGACCTTTCATAGTCTTAAAAGTCCACGTTTGTTAGTTAATCATGATTAACTTTTCCAAAACGTCTCATCAGAACGTGTGTGCAGTTATATGATATCATGAGCTTCAACTTCCAAGAAAATGAATAGTATTCCCTGTCCACTTTTCTCAGAAAAAAAACTTCCACGTGGCCCACTATCCTAGTAAAGCGTAACCAGTCAGCCTCACAGGTTCAGCATTATAAAAGCACATTTGTCATTTTTCTCTCTCTTTTCACGAAAATCTCCAGTTTTCTCTCTAAGTTCATCTTCTTCAGCCTTTCTGAAAAACGCTTCTTCTTCCTTAAACCCTAATCCTTCAAAATCTCCAAAGTCTACTATAATGTCTTCTGACGAGCAACAAAAATAGTCAAAGAACATCAAAGGTGTTAGATATTTAAAGAGTTCCATTTCCCAAAACATTCCAACAAGCACAACCATCACTGTTGGGGACCGAGAATACATCACTGCTCCAAAACTCTTGAAAGAACAGAAAGCAATCTTCGCTTCTCAGGTAATGGTTCTTTCTCTTCTTTCTGGAAATGCTTTAGGGTTTCTAGGCCCATTAGTATCTGACGAACATTTAGAAAAGTGTGCTCGATTTTTTCCTTGTCACCATACTACTAAACCCATAGCTAACAAAACCCTTTCTTCTAAAGACAATGAGGATCTAAACCAGAGAGAAGCTTTTCAACTGTACTTTATTACTAATAGTTTTAGACCTTTTCGGTCTTGTCCAACCCTAGATAAATCCTATCTTGCATGGTTAACAAAAGTTGAGAAGAAGAAAGCCTCACTTTGGAAAGAATTGGGTATTTTTGACCTAATCCAGATGTCGAAGCTTGGATTTAGTTATTCCCAGCCTTTATTACTCTCCAGCCTATATTTTTGGGATAGTACCTATAACACCTTTCATCTTCCTTGTGGAATGATGACTCCCACACTTTTCGATGTAGCTGCCATTGCTGGACTTCCTCCGACAGGAGAAACCTTCGACTCCTACCAAGACTATGAAAACTTGATTGATTTCAATGTTAAGAACGCTTCACTCAGTACTTACATTAATCTATATCATGTTGATGGTGAAGAAGTTTCTGATATATAACACATAGCATTCTTAGGTCTATGGTTGTCCAAATTCTTCTTTTACTGCAAATCTCTATAAGTTGCTAAGATATTTCTAACGCTCGCTAACCAATTGCATGCTGGTCGAAGAGTGTGTTTGAGTGAACTCTTATTGGCTAGTTTGTACGAAAGTCTAGGATCAACTAGTGCTAAGCTAAAGGAATACGAAGCTGGCACCAATCTATTACTATCTGGGCCTTATTGGCTTCTTCAATTGTGGCTTAATGCCACTTTCGAATCCTTTTTGCCAACACGAGGGAACGTCGAAGAAGATGCCCCAGAGATAATGAATCGAAGTATTGAGGGCACCAGACTCCTACGACTGACTCCAGCTGATAATGTTGATAATTTACAAACTTCCCTCACCAAGTACACTTTATTGTTCTCGAAACGTCATCATTTACTTCCTTTGATGGCTCCTTTCTCCAGTCGAACGCATGGTCCTTCCTGGTTTACTGCCTCGCTCGAAGACGCTGTGAAAAATGCCAACACAGAGATTGAAGAGATATGGCGTGCCTTTCTCCTTCCAAGGCTACTTATTTCTAGGATTCTGCCAGTGAAGAGTCACATGTGTCTGTTGGCTTACCAGCCTAATTTTGTCTTTCGATAATTTGGGTTGTGTCAACTTATCCCTTTCTCTTTATTCAAACGAAAGCGCGAGATCTGCTACGCGGGAACTAAATGGAGCGCTAGAGACATCGCCGTCCACAAAGAATTCCATGCCAATTTTGTCGAATTTCAATTAATAGCCTCCCAACCATCGTTCTATTCCACCAATGGTTTCGCCACTTGATGGACAGATTTCTATTCCAAGAACATGTTTTTGACTGCTGAAATCAAAGAACGTCTAACGAAGGCTTTTTCATCTTTGCAGGAAAATGTCCCCAAGGGTAAGCTTACTCATTCTGCAGAAATCCAAGCATTCCAAAAGTACTTTGAAACTGTCTATAACCTAACGAACATCGTTGACACTGTTTGTTATGCAGCCCCAATTTTAAAAGAAAAATTTGAAAAGCAGATTGCCAAAAGAAAATCTCTCAAAACTGTAAAACCTGAATTGAAATATGACTTGGCTTTTGAGTGCGAACCACCCAAATTCCCAAAGTTACCCAGTGCAGATTTTGCTTTGTCATTTTTCCCCCCTTACCCTTACTGGTTCACGTGTGGGAACATTTTTAACATACTAAAAAATGACCAACAAAAGCTTGCAAAAAGAGTAGTTGCTACCAAACATACCTTAGACAGTTTCAAAGGCTTCCTTCACTTCGATTTATCTGCAGTGAGAATTACTTCTCCGGCATGTGAAGGTGTGGAATGTTTGGATCTCTTGGTTTTACAACTTCTTTTCGTTTCTTACTAGTCTTTTAACCATTTGCATGTTTCGACTAACTCACATCCTTCTTTAGCTGTCGAAAGGAAGATGGTGAAGAAAGAAAAACCTGTGGCGAAGGCTAGTTCGACTACTGCTTCCAAACCAACTGCCTCTTCGAGCCAGGGAGTGCCTTCTGGTGCCGCTCCAGAAAAAATGAAAAAGGGTTCAAAGGTATTACATCAAATAACTTCTCTATCTCTTTCGAATTTCTTGCTAATTATTTATGATTTTCTTTCTTCAGGGTAGTGGCAAGCCTCCCTTGACACCCAAGAAAAGAAAAACTCCTCCTGCTAATGTCATTCTTCTCGAAGATGATGAAGAGGATACTCCTCCTACTCCACTTAAGAAGAAACAGAAGAAGAATAAGGCCACAGTTTCCCCTTTCCAACCAAATCAACAACAGGGTGTCGAAACCACCATTCTCCCTCCTCTTCCAAAGAAAACTCCATCCCAACCCTCTAGTGCTGCAGAGCTGGAGCGTTTTGGGAGCAATGCCTCCGATCCAGAGGTCCAACCGGTATGCTTCGACCTTGAGTATTCTTTTGTTCGACAAATTTCACATTTCCAATCTAACATTTCAGTTTTAGGACAAAGCCACCACTCCCCTCATTTCTATTGCCAATCAAAGCGATCCTTCGAGTGGTATGAATCCATCTCCTCCTCCGACAGTCAACGGTGCTATCTGAAACAAAGGCTCTTCGACTGGGGCTCACAATCTTGAAGAAGATAATGCTCAGAACTAAGAAGAAACCTATTCCCCTTGTGAAGATGGTAAAAGGGATTCTAAGCACGTTGACGAGAAGGACTCAACAGGGAAAGAAAACTCTGAGAGTACTCCTAGTGATTCTCCCACCAGGGTTGCGTTCCCTTCAAATGATGCTGATGAGGACGATCAGGATTCAGACGAAATTGAGGGGTATTTTCGAGAAGATGAAGACATAAATATGGCAGAAGCTGATGCTGAGGGGAATCAAACTGGAACTAGTAATGCCAGCGTCGATACGGTCTCAAGTCCCACCAAAGTTCGACCATCTATCACCCAAACTTCACCGACACCACTTACTGAGGAAGAGAAAAGATATTTAAAACAAAATGATCCCCTCAAGTATGTGAGGTTAATGATGGCTCAAAGAGATTCTTCTTCAGAGCAAAGTGTTTCTGGAGCTTCGACCCAATCTGGTGCTAGTGCAAACGAAGCATCACATGACGAAATCCTTCAGCGGGTGAAGAAGGCAGTTTTTGACGTAAATCTCTTTGATGAGTTAAAGAATAATATGGGGGTAAGCTTTAGCATAAAGAAGCTGATAAGCAAAATTAACATCACTGCTTGCCCCACTGATGTAGGTGAAGCCCTTATTGATATTCAAAACCTCATTGACCAAGTGTGTGCTGAATATCATAGGGAGGTAGATGCTAAAGCTAAGCTTCTATCGACTGAAAAAGCTCAAGCCATTGAATTTGACAATGCCCTTCGAACTTCACAAGCTTCTGAGGAGTTAACCACTTCCAAAAAATCAGGCCAAGCAGAGTTCGACACTTACACTGCTTTGATACGCCTCTGGGAATCTCATATTGCAGAATTGCAGCAAAAGATTTCTGATGCTAAGGCGAAGCAGGCTGCTATCCGAGGATTGGATAGTACTGAAGCTGATGATCTGGCGAAGCAAAACGTGGACCACGTCGAAAAAGCTACGGCTATGAACGAAGATATTACACGCCTCAGAGGAGTTCAAGCGGCCGTTCAGTATAAGATTGGCTTGGCGAAGAGGAAATATGATCGAATGAGGGCCACTATTCCTTTTTGACTTCCTCCTATATTTGCTTTGTTCGCTTCTTGTTTACTTGTAACTTGATTCAGACGAAAACCAATTTGGCACATATTTTGAATTTAAATATCTTCTCCATTTTGGTCATGATAGTTCTTTACTTACTATGCTGTTATGATTCTAACTTCGTGCATAAATGGTTTATACCTCTTTAAGTATTTTCCATTTACTTTTAGGATCCTCCGATCCTCTGCTAGTTCTTCTATTTCGTATGCATTGTTTGAAAAGGCTTTTAGAATTCGAAAAGGTCATTCCCAATGTGGAGACCATTTTCCTAATGCCTTACTCTTTCGATCCATAGGCAATATGACTTTCCATACTAAATCATTCGTAGTAAAAGTTTTACCTTTGACCCTCTTATTGTATGCCCTTGCTACCCTCTCCTTCTGTCTTCTTAACACTTCTAACGCATGTAACCTTTCTTCGTCCAAATCCACCAGCTCATTTATCATCATTTCCCAGTATAAATCAGATGGGATTTCTCCATGTCTTTGGATTCTTACTGATTGTAAGTAGACTTCGACATGTAGTACTGCATCATGTCCAAATGTAAGCTGGAAAGGTGTAGTGTTAGTGGCTTCTTTAGGGGAGGTTCGGCAAGCCCATAGTGCTTGGTCTAAAGTTTTGTGCCAATTTTTTGGCTTTTTCCCTACATGCTTTTTGATTAGCCCAATTATTACTTTGTTGGCTGCTTCAACTTGCCCATTGGCTTGAGCATAATAGGGCGTGGATGTTAATAATTTGAACCCTATTTCCTTCGCAAATTCTTGCATCTTTCGACCAATAAAGAATGATCCTTGATCTGTTGTTATACTTTCTGGGATTCCAAATCTGTATAAAATTTGCCTTTGAATGAATTCGATAACAGTCTCTTGGTCCACATTTACTAGAGGTACTGGTTCGACCCATTTAGTGAAATAGTCAATTCCTACAAGTATGTATCTTTGACCTTTGGATGAATGGGGTATAATCTCACCAATTAGATCTAATGCCCAACCTCTGAAGGGCCAAGGCTTAATAATCGTATGAAGTTCGCTTGCAGGAGCATGTTGAATTCCTGCGTGTATTTGACATTCCTGGCAACCCTTAGCAAACTCTATACAATCTTTTAACATGGTGGGCCAATACATTCCATATCTGAAAAGCAACCATTTCATCTTATGTTCTGCCTAATGTGATCCACAAGCTCCACTGTGTACACTGGATAATGCCAAGTAAGCTTCGCTTTCTCCTAAGCATTTCAACATGATTCCTTCCGGGGTTTTCTTGAATAATTCATTCCCTATCAATATATAAGATAGAGCCCTGTACTTGGTTTTTCTTTCTGTGTCTGTCGAAGGGTCCTTGAGATAATTAATAATTGGATTCCTCCAGTCTGTATCTATCAAGGTATCAATGGCCAATACTTCAAACTCCTCTTTGTTAGTATATCCTAACTGGGTGCTTTCCAAATCCGTCGGAGATAATCTGGCAGCCATTGCCTTTCCTCTTACTTCGACAAGCTCTTCTAGCTTTTCTTTTGAAATTCTATACCCTGAGGCTATTTGTGCTAAGTCATTAGCCTCTTGGTTTTTTATTCTAGGAACATGTTTTATGTCGACGTACTCGAATTTTTTGAGTAACCTATTCGCAATGACGAAGTACATAATCAAATTTTCTTTTATACATTTGTACTCCTTCGTCAGTTGCTTGATTACTAATTCTGAATCTCCTTTAATTTCGACCCAGTTGCCCCTAATTCCAACAAAGCCTCAAGTCCTGCAATAAGAGCTTCATATTCTGCTTCGTTGTTGGAACAAAGGGGACCTTCAATTCTATATTTGAGTTTTGTTGGAATTCTGTCAGGAGAAATTAACATTATCCCAACCCCACTTCCATTCTTATGAGTGGAACCGTCGAAGAATAATTTCCAAGGTTTCAACTCAACTTGAAATTGAGGATTTTCGACCAGTGCATGGTCTACAATAAAATCTGATACTATTTGTCCCTTCATTGCCTTTAAAGGCATAAAGGTTAAAGAGTATTCAGTGAGCGCTAAAGCCCATTTTCCAATTCGACTGTGCATTATTGGCTTAGATAACATATACTTGATGACACCAAATGCGAAGAGATGTATAAATCAATAGGTTTTATATAATATTTAAGTTTAGTACAAGAGAAATGCAAACAAAGACACAACTTTTCTATTGAAGTGTATCTAGTTTCTGCATCATTTAAAACCCTACTAAGGTGGTAAATGCCTCTTTCGACGCCATCTTCATTCTCTTGCGCCAACATGCTACCTATGGTGGTGTCGGAAGCTGATATATACAGTCTCATAGGCTTCTTTCCACACAGTGGTGCCAAGATAGGAGGATTTGTCAAATAATGTTTGATCTTGTCGAATGCCTCTTGGTGTTCGTCATTCCATTCGAACTTGCCTTGTTTCAGGCGCAGAAGGGGAGAGAAGGCTTGAGTTCGACCACTTAAATTCGAGATGAATCTTCTTAGGAAGTTTATCTTTCCTAATAATGATTGCAGTTCCTTTTTGGTTGATGGTGCTTTGGTATCCAAATAGCCTTCGTCTTGTTCTGATTGATTTCTATCCCCTTTTTGTGGACCACAAAGCCCAGGAAATTTCCAGCCTGCACAAAGAATGCACACTTAAGAGGATTCATTTTTAAGCCATGTTTTCTCATTCTTTCGAATGATTGGCTGAGATGGGATAGATGGTCTTCATCCGACGTAGATTTTATCACAATGTCATCTATGTATACTTGCATGAATGTCTCTATATAATCATGAAATATAGAGTTCATTGCTCGCTGGTATGTTGCCCCCAGCGTTTTTTAGGCCAAAAGGCATGACTATCCATTCATAAGTGCCTATTGCCCCTGGACATCGAAAAGCTGTTTTAGAAACATCTTCTTCTGTGATGAAAATCTGGTTATAGCCAGAATATCCATCAAGCATGCTGAGATACTCATAGCCTGCGGCTGAGTCAACCAACATCTCTGCCACAGGCATTGGATACTCATCCTTAGGGGTTGTTGCATTTAGATCACGAAAATCTATACATACTCGCAAAGAGCCATTTTTCTTAATAACAGGGACAATATTAGCAATCCAATCGACATACCTTGTGGTCCTGATGAAGTTGCAACGAAGAAGTCTTTCGACCTCTTTTTTTATCTTTGTGAGGATTTCTGGTGCGAATCTTCTTGGAGTCTGCTTGATGGGCTTCTTGCCATCCTTTATAGGCAGCTTTAATTCGACCAGGTCCCTCTTCAAACCAGGCATCTCGTCGTAATCCCAAGCGAAGCAATCTTTGTTCTTCCTTAGTAATTCAATCACTCTCGCTTTCAACTTGGGGTCCAGTTTAGCGCTGATGTAGGTAATTCTTTTTGCACTTCCATCTCCGAGATCAATCTCTTCGAGAGGATCTTTTGCTAACATCTTTGCACTTGACGTTACTGGATCTTTTTCAAGTCCCATAGGCTCTTCTTCATAGATGGTGTCCAACCTATGTTCTGCTGGTTCCACGGGTACTTGCTCGTCAGGGGGTTTTGGTTCAAAGAATTCCCCTGGTCCTGTATTACAGATTTCACTATATGTGGCCTTGTTAGCCATGTTTGTTATCTCGGCTTCGAGAGCCGCTTGTCTTTTGTTCTCAGCCATGTAGGCCGAAATCTTTTCAAAGAAAGAAGACTCAGTCATATTACAGGTCTTCATCCCAGCCTATTGGCCGTATCTCAGATGATTCTCCTATTTCTGGGTCTCCCATAATCTCTCTATCCCACTGGAAGCCATTTGGGTGGAGAGTCAAAAAGTACAAGGCATTTTTATTTGGGGCGTAGCCTTCTTCTGCTGGGTAACACGGTCCTATGTGTGCCAAATTTCTGTCGAAGTTTCTCTTGTCCACATGGTTTACTTCTGCCCTGAAGTAACTTTGGTCAGCTTTGACATTCTCTACCACGCCATCTTCTCTCCAGATAGATATTCTTTGATGCATAGTCGAAGGGACCGCTCTTATTCCATGTATCCACTATCTCCCTAGTAGTAAGTTGTAATTTGCTTTTGCAGGTATTACCATAAACATCGTTGGTCTTGTGATTGACCCAACAGTTAAGTCCACCTGTATGACGCCCAACGTTTGTCCTATCTTTCCTTCATAATTTGACAGCACCATGTTGTGAGGTTTGACGTCAGTGTCGAACATCCCTATCTTTTTCAACATGAATTGGGGTATCAAATTGACGGCTGCTCCCCCGTCCACTAAGACTTTATTCACTCCCACCTGTCCCACTTTGGCCCTAATGTATAGGGGTTTGAGGTGACTCTGCATCCCCTGGTGTGGCCTTTCAAACATAGCGTTATGTTCTTCGACAGCACCACTGTTCAAAACATAATAACACACTGGTTGATGCTTCGCCATCTCTGCAGCGTCCGCTTCCTCATTATCTTCGACCTCTGTTTCCTGGTTATACTCGTGTGGCAAAACTGAGACCACGTTACAATTCATATTCACGGAAGACACTCCGTCAGACTCGAAATCATCTGTGAGCATTTCCTCTTCTTTCGCTTGTTCCTTCTGAACCTTCTGAGTTATGTTTTCATCTGGAAATAACTTTCTTCCTACGGGTGGTTTGGTCGAATCCATGATATTTGGGGGATTCTTGACGCTGCTGGATCCTCCAGTTTCTTTTTAATTCATTTCTCTTTCTTCTTTCCTCATCCTTAGATGACTTCTCCATTGGGATCTCGACATAGGGTTCTTTCCTTTGTAATTTTCTAACCTGACAGTCTCTCTTTTAGACGCCTGAAATTGTTTTCTGTACGCCCACGAGGTCCTTCCTCCATCTTTGAAACTCCTCCATTTTCCTTTCTTCGGTTCCGCTTGAGTCCACTTGTCCTCAGGGACTTCTGCTGGCAATTTGAACATGACTCTCTTCGCCCTTGGGTGATGGATATCTGGTCTCATAGGTGCTCCCCTCTTGTCGAAGCTATACATGTTTGGATATCCTCCATGTCTGTCCCAACCTTGGTCATATGGGATTCTTTCGAATGCTTCGGCTAATTCTCTGTTATACACGGCCCCACACCTGGGACACATCAAACATTCTGTTTCATATTTGTAGCAGCGCACAATGAAACCCAGAAGGCTTTCTCCTGGTGTGGGATACACCTTCTGCAATTGGCTTTCTTTCCTCCAGTTTCTCTCGGTCTTTGTCCGTTGCCATCTCTCGTAATCTTCAGCCACCCTTCGAGAGATCCTGATGCTGCATCTTGGGCCCAACAACATATCATCATTCTTTATGTGACATCTCCAGAGATACTCGCATAGGCTTTCGTTGGCTTTGGGATAGCCAAATCTCATCCCTTCCTACTCCATCTTCAAACATTCCTCCACTTCCTCCATTTCTGGGGGAATTTGCTTCATGTCTACCATGTTGACGCCCAGACTAGCGTCATCAATGATTGAAATTGCTTCGAACTTCTTTCTTAGGCCCTCAGTAGCCTCGGTTGTTTTCCCTTTAAGACCTTCAGTGGTCCTTGTTTTCCCTTGATAGAAGTTCCAAAGGAAACGTCGTTACTTAGGCCATCAGTAGCCTACTCTCCGTCCAATGTGTAGCCTCCAGTTCCTGCTGCTTTTGCAACCTTCACTTCCCTTACGTCAACCATGTTGATTTCGACAGGCTCAGCATAGTTGGTCTCAGCAACGTTAAGGGGATCAGTGTCAACTTTCATCTGGTTTTTTCCTTTGTCGGCGATCTTGAGGCGGCCATCTCTGATTGCGTTCTGAATAAGATCCCTGAAAAGAAAGCATTGTAAAGTTTTATGGCCCAAAAAACTGTGATATTTACAGAAACCTCGTTTCTTTCGTTGTTCTAACGGGGGAATCTTGGTATTATGAGGCACTGTCATTTGGCCATCTTTTACTAATAGGTCGAAGATCTCGTCACATTTGGAGACATCAAATGTGTAAGTCTTTTTGGGAAACCTATCGTTCTTTTCAGTTTCGACAGGATTTCTGCCGTTCGAAGGTGTAAGTAATTTGCAGGCGTAGGGTGGTGCTTCTTTTAATTCTGCCAAATCTACTTCGAATTCCTCAAGACCATAGGGGTCTTCAGCAATTTCAGACTCTTCGTCTTCGAATTCGACATAAGCAACCCTTTCTTTCTTATAATTCTTATTCGCTCTGGCCTTTTCAGATTTTAAGCGTTCGACCTGTCAAACCCTATCTGCTAATTGGGACATGTCTCTTAGATGCTGGGTGTCTAACTTTTTCCTGATGGAATAGTCCAGACCTCCAGCGACCATTTTGACCAACTCGTGTTCAGGTACTATTGTAAAGCATCTAGATTTTAACAAGCGGAACCTATTCAGATATCATCTATAGGTTCGGTGAATTTTCTCTTGATGTTGGCTAGTTCCTTAAGACTTATCTTAGTTTGGCCCATGTAGAATTGTTCATAAAACAATCTTTCTAACTGGGGCCAAACATCTATGGAATTTGGTGGTAAAGTCGTAAACCACGTGAAGGCGTTCTTTGTTAAAGAACTAGGGAAATATTTCATCCTCAAGTTCTCACTGTTCGCCAAATCCCTTGCCTCAGTCATGTATATGGCTATATGCTCTATAGTGGATTCACTTGTATCCCCTGAGAATTTGGTGAACTTAGGGATTTTACAACCCCTTGGTAATTCTGTTTGCAGGACATACTCTGACAGAGGAGAAGAATAGTTTGGCCGTCGAAGTCCTGTGTTTAGACCATTATGGGCCATGATTCTCTCTATCATACCAGTTAGGTCATTTTCCATCATGTTTTCCCGCCTAACCTTATGAACTACTTCGTCTGCGTCCTGGCCTCTATTAACCATTATCACTCTCCTAGGTTGTTCTTCAGGAACTTCCCGTCGAATTGGTTATTATTCCAATCTTGCCCCCATGACTCTTTTGTCAGGGGCTTGCCTTTGTGGTCGAACCTGATCTATCATTGGTTCTTCGCCCTGGATTATAACCTGGTTTGGCCTACGTCGAACAACAGGTTGTGGGGCGCCTAGAAAATCTACTATGCATCCCATCTGTGCTGACAATTGTTGGTATGTTTGGGTGTTGTCAGTATTAGTCCTATTCACATTCTGTATTAACGGAGAGAAAATGATATTCATTTCTCTGGCCAGAACTCCTACCATATCATGGTTACTGGCATCCATTTGTTGTCTAAAGGCTGCCTGATTATTCGTTGTAAGGGTAGGTAGTAGGGCAGGGATCCCTTGTGATTGGTTATTTCGACTTATGTGGTTCATGCCGGATCCAGAATTTTGGATTGCGAAATAACCGTATTATGTGGTTGAGTATATATGGAAGAATTATTTTGAAGCCCTGCCATGGCAGTTGATGGCATTCCATAAGGGTAATCTCTCACAGGCCTAAAGTTTTCGAATCCTGGTGGCCTAGGGGTTGAAACTGCAGGCATATCTGCCGCGCCTGATATGATAGGCATTACTATCGAATTATGCAAGGCCATGGATCCAGTCGTTGGTATGGCCTGTGCATTAGGGATTTCAGTGGACACATTAATCAAATTTGCTCCGATTGTGCCCGCTCCCTGGGGGGAGGACTGTTCCCCTTGACTGGTTGTATTAACCATCTTTTTTGTGTTTTTTCCGTTGGTTATAGGTTGTGAATTATTGGCTACCCTGCCACTTCTAAGGATCATATAACACTAATTTTTTAACCAAAAGAAAAACGACAATTTTGCGAATAAAACAACTATTGTAATCACTAATCCTTTTGACACGGTCCCACCGGGTGTGCCAATTTGTTTACTAGTGATTTCTGATAAGCAACCGCTAGTCTTCCAAATTTGTATATTTTTGGTAACTCGCAGGATCGACTAGATTGATCCTAGGACATGTGTCTTAAGAATTGTTATTATTGTGATTTGACTCATAGTTACGTGTGTTTCTAATTTGTGAATGACAAAAGTGTTTAGACAACAATTCTAAGCGAAACTTATGACTTTATGAACAAAGTAAATAATGATGACTTGGTATTAAAAGGTTTAAAGATAGTGAAAAGGCTTAGGAAAGGTAAGGATAAATGACTCAGAGTAAATGCTCTATGTTTTAAGAGAGTACTGGAAATGAAGATTCTGGCAGAATGTAAATGCAGAAATGAAAAGTAATGATAAACTATTGAAAAGTAAGGGCAATTCGACAGATAAAGGTAGTAAAAATACTTTGATTTAAACAATTGGTATGAAAAACATAACATGAACGAAACTTATGGTGTTCTTCATACATACATTTTCAGCGTAAAACTCTTTTCTCTCGCTCCGGTACTTCGAGTGTATTTTGTGAATTTCTGTATATTTGTTTGAACACTTCTTGAATCTAAAACTAAGATCCCTATTTATAGTATATCGACCCTAACGACCTTTACATGTATGACTGCCACATTCGCCGTTCCTAAGCGTTGCATATCTTAGATGTTTCCACGTGTTGATCTGACGAAACGACTCTGTTTTAAATTTCAAATACTTCCGTTTGAAGTCTCGACCCTGTAAACACCTATGTCGAAGAGAGCTTTATGAAAACCCAGAAATCTTCTAAGTTCCAGGCTTCGACAGCAAATAATCGCTTACCCATGAAGAGAATTAAAACAACTTTGCTACAGTCATTTCTTGCTTATTCTCAAAACTTAATATTTCCAAAGACCTTTTAACTGTCTGTCGAAATCCCCAGCTAACAGTATTACATCTACCTCAAGGATAACTCAAACCTAATAGCTAAAGATTATGAAAAGTTTGATTTAGAAAGTGGCCATTGAAACCACAAAAAGAAGTATTTGAATGGGTTATATTTACCAATGAAAAGTATTTACAAAATATGGTCAAAGTTGATTTAGGAGTTCAATTCAAAATAAGTGTTATGAAAAGAAAGTTTGAAAATCAAAAGCATAAGGCTTAGGTTTCTAATGTTTGAAAGGAGGTGTTAAATGTTTGCACAAAAGTTTTGTCCTGGGTTAGAGTGGAGGGAAGAAGAAGAAAGGCTAAAGTCCTAATCATACAAGAGATAAGGGATAAGAAACAAGACCACAAATGGAGTTCCTCTCTTGAGATCATATTGATGATCCAAGTAGCTTCCATCCTTTGGAATATGCAAGAAAAATAATAGTAAGCTCAAGCAACAATCAAACAAGCCTCTTAAGAGATCCTCAATGTATCTTGTATCTTTCACTTTGGATGAACATGGCAATGGTTCTTCAATTTTAGCTCTCGTAGGATTCCCTAGCACAAGAGCACACACATCAAAAGTTCCATGAAGTAAAACAAGAATGGACAAGAGTGAGTTTAGAGATTTGGTTCTTCTAATCCATCTTCAACATTAAGGTCCTTTTACTCCAATTTGCATAGGGAAAGTCCTAGAAACTAAGTCCATTTGTCCATTTCTTTGCATTTGGTCCACAACAATCAAAACAAAACACAAGCACAATAATATATACACAATTATGTGCTCAAGTGAGCAAAAGGCAAATTGCATTAACATAAACATGTGCTCAAATGAGCAAAAGGGGAAAAGCAAATGAATAATATGTACAAGAATAGTAAATTGCATAAATGTAAAGAGCAAAAAGTAAATGTCAATGGTTAATGGTTAGTGTTAGTAGTTAGTGTGCCATAAGGCAAATTTAGCGCTATGTTAAGCAATCGTAATTGGACTTATGTAGAAGTCACAACTATCTGAGGCCGGTCAATAATAATGTAGGCAACAACACAAGTTAGAGGTCTTGACTAGTGAATCAAACTCCAACAACTTGCCATGCCAAAAAATAAGATGAGAATTGATCTTGTATTGGTTTAAGTTCTTTGCATGATTTAGAAAGCAATCTATCCTTAATGCAAAGCCACTCACTTGATCATTTGATCAAGATGAATTAGATTTGAATCAAGGAAGATTAAACCTCCCTAATCAATGCTAACCATCAACCTTTAACTCATTGATCAAAAAGAAAAAAAAAAGGTGAAGAAGGAGAAGAAGAGGGAGAAAAAGAATATACATGAAGAATTAAAGTGCATTAAATGAAATGGAATGTACCAATCAACAAATGTTGACCAGAGATAGGGAAGATCAAGGTCAAACAATAGAAAACAGAGGCAAGATGAAGATTGGAAGTCAAGAAATAAATAAAATAATTTTTGCATTTTTAATATTTAAAATAAAACTTGAATTAAAATATTAAAGAAAGGTTAAACTTCAAACTCACTTCAAATCAACTTTGAAAAGTCCAAGTGAATTATCCCAAGTTCAACAAGGTGAAACAAAGTTTGACAAAAAATTTCAGCATTTTTAAAGGTCAGAAACTATTTTTAATCAATTAAAAATGAATAAAAATAACCTAATTGAACTAAAATCTCAAATAAATCTCAAATCAATTAATAAATTGATGAGAATATTTTTCATAGATCTATCATCATTCAAAGAGGTTGAGAAAATATTTTTGTATTTTTTGAATATCAAAAACTATTTAAAATGAATTAAAAATAACTAGAAAAGAGAAAATTACTAAAAAATAGCAAATGATAAAATAAAAAAAATTAAAAATAATTTTTAGAAACTAGAAATTAAAAGAGAAATAATGCAATTGGTCCCATAATTTTTGGACCAATAATAAAAGAGATATGCATTTTAGAAATAAAATGGAATTTAAAAATGAAATAGAAAATAAAATTAGAAAATGAAAATTAGAAAAAAGGAGAGGCGTTGGATGGTGGCTCACAAATTGAGCTGGCACATCACATGGCCCTCAACGCGTTTCCACAATACATCCAAGTCAATGCATCCACACGCGGTTTAATCAAAAGTCATAATAATGGACTGCAAAGATTAGATCTGGCAATGGAAAGGAACGGTCCAGATCTGATCTGGAGACCAGACGGTGTCCAGCACCACCGTCTTCTCCGGCAAGCTCCGGTGAGAGTTCAAAAATGCAAAGATTCAAATGTTAACTAAAATGCACGATCCAGGCACCATTCGAAAGGTGAAGTGATGTACATCACTCCTATGCCACTCAATTCCACTCTAGATTCCTATTAAGAGAGAAATCAGAGATGGAAGTTTG